>NC_072381.2:92702500-92807500 GCF_028885625.2 Pongo pygmaeus
GCGCAGGAGAAGGCAAATGGAGAAAACTTGAGTCCCTGAAAAATTGAAGATAGAAAGAACGAGCCCCCTGAGTTCTAAAAGGGCTGATACATCAGCTGATGTCCCTGAAGCAGGAATAGAGGTATGGGTGGGACAACAACAGGAGAGAGTGAGTGGGGAACTACATAGGGTGACTTGCCTGAAAGTGGGGACAAGGCCATGATGTGATCATAGGCAATAAGCCAGGAGCCCAGTTACCAAGACAGGCATGAATGGCTTAGGGCTCTTGAATATCCTGTAGTCACTAACTTTTTTTTCATTCTTGCTTGCTTTATTATTATTATTATTTTTATTTTTTTGAGACAGAGTCTTGCTCTGTCGCCCAGGCTAGAGTACAGTGGTTATCACAGCTCACTGCGACCTGGACCTCCTGGGCTCAAGTGATCCTCCCATCTCAGCCTCCTGAGTAACTGGGACTACAGGCACATATCACCATACCCAGCCAATTTTTAAATTTTTTATAGCGACAAGGTCTTCCTTGTTGCTCAGGCTGGTCTTGATCTTCTGGGCTCAAGTGATCCTCCTGCTTTGGCCTCCCAAAGTGCTGGGATTATAGGCATGAGCCACCATGCCCGGCCTATAGTCATGATTTTGAGTAAAGCTGAACCCCCAATAGGAGACTTACTTAGAGGGACAAAGTAGCCCAAGAAGAAGATCCCAGGATAAGAGAAAGGGCTTTGGCATTCGACCTGGCTATGAATTCTGTGCCACTTGCTGGATTGACAATGATGGGAGTGTTGTCTTCTCTCTTCGAGAACATAAGGCCCATGAAACTCAGTATGTGGCCCTGACAGTTTTACCTGCAGTGAATTTTGAAACACATTTCTTGGGGTGTTTTAAGCTGGGCTTGCCATCAAGCTAGTGCTCTCATCTGGGCCTTATGTTCTCAAAGAGAGAAGGCAATACTCCCTTCATTGTCACATGAAGGAACATAGTTTTATCATCTGTAAAATGAGGATGATTATAATTACTTCATAAAGCTGTTCTAAGAATTACATGAAATAATGTTTTTGAAGCATTTGGTGCATTGCCTGTACATAGCAGGCACTCAGTTGTAATTACTATCATCAATATTACAAGGAAAGGCTGACAAAGAATCAAAGTGTGCTGAAAGTGTTCTACACTCTAAAGGATAACCCCTCTAGGTTGTATGATTCGGAATGTATGGGAGCAATCTTAACAACTTTGTAATTTGTAGATAATTGATAACAATGTAATATAATTCTTGTCTGTAGATACAGATTCTGTCTTGTCTTATAGAGGTTCAATTGACTTCTCTTTATTTTTTTCTTTCCAATTTTTATTTTTGGTTCAGTGGGTACATGTGCATGTTTGTGACATGGGTAAATTTTGTGTCAAGGGGTTTGGTGTGATTATTTCATCACCCAGGTAATAAGCATAGTACCTGATAGGTAGTTTTTCAATCTTCTCCTTCCTCTCACCCAACTTCTCTTTCTTACTCCTTCTGGAAAAAGCAGTTTTGCCTCAGCTTGCACACTCATTTCAACATTTCTCATCTATTAGCAAGGACACCTCTGGAAGATGCAAGGCCCAGTAAATATTTTTGATATAAACTATTTGATGTACACTTTAAATGGATGAATTGTATGCTATCTGAATTATACTTCAATGAGGCTGTTAAAAACACTTGTGCTTTTTTTGTTTGTCTTTTTAGTTCCCCAGTACTATTCTAGCAATCCTGGGTCCCTTCTGGCATGATTTCATGAAAGAACCCAGGCAGGAGCAATTCAGGCCACCTCTCTGAAATTGGGCCCAGGCCACAGGCCCCTAGGAAAGCTTCATAGGTTAAGCCCCAGAGCTCCTGGGGCATCTGGTCGACCTCACACATATGGGGCAGAGGGCCAGAGGGCCAGAGATCATTCCACAGAGGAGAAAATGGAGATGTGGCCAAGTGGGTCCCGGTCTGAATTGCAGACTGATAGGGACTTAGAAAATTTCAAGGATCAGTTGGAGAAATTGAATATGTTAGGGAAAAAAAAGAAAAAAAGAATTTCAAGAAAGGTGCTTCAAAGTGGAGGGGGTGGGGAGGCTGGAGAGGAAAGGCTGGGACAGTGGCCCCTCATGCCCTGCTGTAAGGGCAGGTATCACTACAAATAAAATGTTTCTTTCAAAAATGCTTGCCGTTAGTGTTCATTGAACTCTAATAATATCATTCCTTTCCTGTGGAATGTCTATAAATGCACACTTATTGAACTGGGAAACTGAGTACAGCAGAAATAGAAAGAGATTTTAAATCTAGGCTATAAAATCTTCATATACCCTGATCCTTTGAGTTGTTAACCTCTAGACAACTTTCGCACTCACATTTGTATGCTCTAAGGCCTTCCACATCTGCAAATCCTTTTTCTAGGGTCTTTTACACATGAAACAGATCAAATTTCCCTAGAAGATATGCTTCCTTGCTTGCTTTATTTCCATTTCCAGGAAGTGTTTTACATCTGCATTGCAAAATAGCAGCCGCTGCTTCTTCTCACCTACCAGCCCAGCGTGAATGTGATTTTCCTGACAAACAGTTTGGATAGCTTCCAACCCCTCAGGCTCTGTTCACCAGACTCTATGGAAATTATTTCCCTTTCCAGACAAGATTGTCTTCTCCAGTACAAAATGGATTTTGTACTCTTTTGCCCTAACTCAAACTGCCTTTCCCTAATGATTCTCTAGAGGTCCAATTCTTCCAGTGAAGAAACTGAGTAAATCATTTCTGACCTGCCACACTCATCTGCTCCCCACATTCATTGCCGGCCTCCATACCTTTGATAATGTCCTTGCCTGCACCAGAGTTACCCTCTTCAGCACTCTCTTTCCCCCGTGTCACCACCACAGATGAGAGCACCAGCTTGATGGCAAGGCCAGCTTAAAACACTCCAAGAAATGTGTTTCAAAATTCACTGCAGGTAAAGCTGTCAGGGCCACATACTGAGTTTCATGGGCATTATGTACTTTGCCGTTGTGGGCCCCTGCACTCCATCATCCATTTTCATCGGCTCTAAATGTTTTATTTTCTTCTGGTGTGAAGAAAAAAACAAAAAAAGCATTTTCTTTAACCCTAAGTTCACTTTTTTTCTTTTGATTTTAAAAGAAATTAAAACATTTTGGTGGGCCCCTAAAAATATTGTGGAGTTCTAGGCCAGGGGTCCTCAACCCCCAGGCCATGGACCAGTATCAGCCTATTAGGAATTGGGCCACACAGCAAGAGGTGAGCAGTGGATGAGTGAGCGCAGCTTCATCTATATTTACAGCTGCTCCCCATCGCTCGCATTACCACCTGAGCTCTACCTCCTGTCAGATCAGGGGTGGCATTAGATTCTCATAGGAGCACAAACCCTATTGTGAACTGCACATGTGAGGGATCTAAGTTGTGTGCTCCTTAGAGAATCTGATACCTGATGATCTGTCACTATCTCCCATCACCTCCAGAAGGGACTGCCTAGTTGTAGGAAAACAAGCTCAGGGCTCCCACTGATTCTACATTACCATGAGTTGTATAATTTTATTATATATTACAACGTAACAGAAATAAAGTGCACAACAAATGTAATATGCTTGAATCATCCCAAAACCATCCCCCACCCTGGTCCATGGAAAAATTGTTCTCCATGAAACCAGTCCCTGGTGCCAAAAAGGTTGAGGACCGCTGTTCTAGGCATTGTGCCTAATGAATAGTCAGATCTAAGACTATATCTTATGTAATATGAAAAAGGTAGTTTGGCCTGGCCACAGTGGCTCATGCCTGTAATCCCAATACTTTGGGAGGCAGAGGCAGGCAGATCACCTGAGGTCAGGAGTTCAAGAGCAGCCTGGCCAACATGGCAAAACCCCATCTCTACTAAAAATACAAAAATTAGCCAGGCCTGGTGGTGCATGCCTGTAATCCCAGCTACTTGGGAGGCTCAGGCAGTAGAATCGCTTGAACCAAGGAGGTGGAGGTTGCAGTGAGCCAAGATCGCGCCACTGCACTCCATCCTGGGTGACAGAGCAAGACTCCATCTGAAAAAAAAAAAGAAAAAAGGTAGTTTGGTATATGATATAGTCTGGCTGTGTCCCCACCAAAATCTCATCTTGAATTGTAGCTCCCATAATTTCCACATGTTGTGGGAGATAATTGAATCCTGGGGATGATTTTCCCCATACTGTTCTCATGGTAGTGAATAAGTCTCACGAGAGCTGATGGTTTATAAGCGGAAACCCCTTTCACTTGATTCTTATTCTCTGTCTGCTGCCATGTAAGATGTCCCTTAGCTCTTCCTTCGTCTTCTGCTATGATTGTGAGGCCTCCCCAGCCACATGAAACTGTGAGTCCATTAAACCTCTTTTTCTTTATAAATTACCCAGTCTTGGGTGTATCTTTATCAGCAGCATGAAAAAAGACTAATACAGTAAATTGGTACCACTAGGGTAGGGTGCTGCTGTAAAGATAACTAAAAACGTGGAGGAAAATTTGGAACTGGGTAACAGGCAGAGGTTGGAACAGTTTGGAGGGTTCAGAAGAAGACAGGAAAATGTGGGAAAGTTTGGAACTTCCTAGAGACTTGTTGAATGGTTTTAAACAAAATACTGCTAATGATATGGACAATGAAATCTAGGCTGAGGTGGTCTCAGATGGAGATGAGGAACTTGTTGGGAACTGGAGTAAATGTCACTCTTGCTGTGTTTTAGCAAAGAGACTGGCAGCATTTTGCCCCTGTCCTAGAGATTTTTGGAATTTTGAACTTGAGGGAGATGATTTAGGGTATCTGGTGGAAGAAATTTCTCAGCAGCAAAGCATTCAAGACGTGCCTTGGGTGCTGTTTAAAGCATTCAGTTTTAAAAGTGAAACAAAGCATAAAAGTTTAGAAAATTTGTAGCCTGACAATGTGACAGAAAAGAAAAACCCATTTTCTAAGGAGAAATGAAAGCTGGCAACAGAAATTTGCATACGTAACAAGGACCCAGATGTTAATCACCAAGACAATGGGGAAAATATCTCCAGGGCATGTCAGAGACCTTTGCAGCAGCCCCTCCTATCACAGGTCCAGAGGCCTAGGAGGAAAAAATGGTTTCATTGGCCAGGCCCAGGACCCCTCTGCTGTGTGCAGCCTAGGAACTTGGTGCCCTGTGTCCCAGCTTCTCCAGATGTGCTAAAAGGGGCCAAGGTACAGCTCAGGCCGTGGCTTCAGAGGGTGCAAGCCCCAAGCCTTAGCAGCTTCCACATGGTGCTGAGCCTGCAGGTGCACAGAAGTCAAGAATTGATGTTTGGGAACCTCTGCCTAGATTTCAGAGGATGTGTAGAAACGCCTAGATGGTCAGGCAGGAGTTTGCTGGAGGGGCAGAGTCCTCATGCAGAACTTCTACTAGGGCAGTACAGAAAGGAAATGTGGGGTTCAAGCCCCCACACAGAGTCCCCACTGGGGCACTGCGTAGTGAACTGTGAGAAAAGGGCCACCATCCTCCAGACCCCAGAATGGTAGATCCAACATGCACCTGGAAAAGTCACAGACATTCAATGCTGGCCTGTGAAAGCAGCCAGGAGGGAGGCTGTACCCTGCAAAGCCACAGGGGCAGAGTGCCCAAGACCATGGGAATCCACTTCTTGCATTAGTGCGACCTGGATGTGAGAGAGACATGGAGTCAAAGGAGATCATTTTGGAGCTTTAAGATTTGACTGCCATGCTGGATTTTGGACTTGCATGAGGCCTTTAGCCCCTTTGTTTTGGCCCATTTCTCCCATTTGGAATGGCTGTGTTTATCCAATGCCTATACCTACATTGTATCTAGGAAGTAATAATTTGTTTTTGATTTTACAGGCTCACTTATTCACTACCATGAGAACAGTATGGGGAAAACTGTCCCCATGATTCAATTATCTCCCACAACATGTGGGAGATGAGAGTTGGGGGACTGTTGGGAAGGCACGATTGATTTTAAAATGTGAGGACATGAGATTTGGGAGGGGCAAGGGGTAGAACGATATGGTTTGGGTGGGTCCCCATAAAAATTTCATCTTGAATTATAGCTCCCATAATTCCCATATGTTATGGGAGGGACCAGTGGGAGATAATTGAATCATGGCGTGATTTCCCCCCATGATTGTTCTTGTGGTCATGAATAAGTCTTGCAAGATCTGATGGTTTTATAAGTGGAAACCCCTTTCACTTGATTCTTATTCTCTCTTTGCCCACCGCCATGTAAGATGTCCCTTAGCTCTTCCTTCATCTTCTGCCATGATTGTGAGGCCTCCCCAGCCACCTCTTTTTCTTTATAAATTACCCAGTCTCAGCCGGGCACAGTGGCTCACACCTGTAATCCCAGCACTTTGGGAGGCCAAGGTGGGTGGATCATGAAGTCAAGAGTTTGAGACCATCCTGGCCAACATGGTGAAACCCCATCTCTACTAAAAATACAAAAATTAGCTGGTGTGGTGCCACATGCTACTCAGGAGGCTGAGACAGGAGAATCGCTTGAACTTGGGAGGTGGAGATTGCAGTGAGCCAAGATTGTGCCACTGCACTCCAGCCTGGCGACAGAGCAAGACTCCGTCTCAAAAAAACAAACAACAAAAAAAAAACATTACCCAGTTTCACTTCTGTCTTTATTAGCAGTGTGGAAACAGACTAATACAATATAGATGTTCAGAGTACCAATCCTGGAGCAAGGCTGTCTGGGTTTGAATCCTGACTCTGCTACTCTTTGAGGCCTCTGGGGGACCTAGGAGAGTTAATTAATGTCTTTGTGACTGAGTTTCCTCATCCGTAAAATAGCGATAATACTATCACCTGATTTATAGGATTGCAGCAATGGTTAAATGGGCTAATATGTGCTAAAACCAGTGACTGACAAGTAGCACTATATGCTAGCTATTATTATCATTAATTATTGTCAATATTAGGTACTCGATCAATATATAGAATAAAATGAGCGAAACAATGAAATTCTTCTTATGACAAAATATTATTTTCAGCAATATCAAAGCACTTTAAAATAAGGACTCCGTGCTGGGTGCAGTGGCTCACGCCTATAATCCCAGCACTTTGGAAGGCCAAGGCAGGCAGACTGCTTGAGCTCAGGAGTTCCAGACCAGCCTGGGCAACATGGCAAAACCCCGTCTCTACCAACAACACAAAAAATTAGCCAGGTAAAGTGGCACACACCTGTAGTCCCAGTTAGTTGGGAAGCTGAGGCTGGAGGGTTCCTTGAGCCTGGGAGACCAAGCCTGCAGTGAGCTGAGATCACATCACTCTAGCCTGGGTGACAAAGTAAGAGCCCATCTCAGGAAAAAAAAAAAAAAAAAAGGAAGGACTTTACATTTGGACATAATTATTTCTATTTTTAGGAAAGAGGAAAACAAAATAAAAACCCTCTGGGAGATGAGGCAGACTGTTGATAGTACATGAATGCATCTTTTTCTGCACATTTTTGGAATCAGACCCTTTTCAGCTGGAAGTGTTTAAGAGGCCACGTAGCCCAGCCTTGCAAAGAGTGAAAAGAATTTTTCCCATGACGCAGCTCCTTGAACACTAAAGGAACACAGAGTTGAATCTTTCCTCAAGCATCTTATTTCACCATCAATCAGGTCAGGTCTTAGAATGTTCTCCCATATATGCTGGCTAAAATATTGTCTCCCTACAGCTTCCATCCACTTATCCTGCTTCTGCCTGTTTGAAGCTACTTAGAACAAGGTCATTCTCTTTCAGATAACAAGCTCCCAAGTATTTTCAGATGGGGCTCAAGTATTCTTTTGTCTTCTATCTTCCAAGGTAGTAGTAGTTTTTTCATCCATGTCTTGGGGGCCATGACTTACATTTGCTTCACCAACCTGATCTTTTTCCACAGGGTGCAGCCTAATGCCACTCTTACTACATGGCATCCCAGTGTGAACATGGTACACCACCTCTGCTCTGGCCAGGCAGGGAGCCCTGAGACTGTCACCTTCTTTGCATTAGTAGAAATATAGATTAAGGTCACTTGAGATGTTTAGGTTGTTGCATTATACTTTTAGTTTAATTATACTATAGTTCTCAAGCCAGGTGTGTTGAGCCGTTTTTTTGTTTCTATGAAGTAATACCTGAGACCGCATATTTAAAAAGAAAAGAGATTTAATTCACTCACAATCCAGCAGAATGTACAGGAAGTGTGGTGCCGACGTCTGCTTTTGGTGAGGCCTCAGGAAGCTTACAATCATGGTAAAGGGGGAGCAGGTGCCTCTCATGGTGAGAACAAAGGTACCATACTCTTAACTAGATCTCATGTGAACTCAGAGTGAGAACTCATTATCATGAGGAAGCCTCCAAGCCATTTTTAAGGGATTCGCTCCCATGACCCAAACACCTCCCACCGGGCCCCACCTCCAGCACTGGGGATTACATTTCAACATGAGATTTGGAGGGAACAAACATCCAAATCATAGCATCAGGCTTCTCCATCCTTTACTTCTACAATTCATTTTATAAACTTGACATACCCTGTTACAACCACTTCTAATCTTACTCTTTTAGCTCAGTGTCTGAACCTGTTAAGGCTCTCTTAAATCTTGATTTTCCTTTAGCAATCGAATTAGGTTTCCCATTCAGTCTTTTGCCACCTACGAACTTGATAAGCATATCATTGCATCCAAGTCAGGCACCTACATCTTCCCCAAGGCAGGATCAGACCACTCATCTAAGGGACTGCCTCTGGGTTGACATATTTTTTGGATGTAGTTAAACCAGTTTTGAAGTCCTAATTACCATCATTTAACTCAAATGTCTTGCTCTTAACTACAATGTGATCAAGATGATAACAGGCCAATTCAAATCAACATTTAGTTTGTCGAGGCCAGTAGTCTGCGAACCTAGATGCCCTTAAGAATTACCTCTTTTCAAATAAAGGCTAATACAGATTTCCATGTCTTGCCTTTGAGACTCTGAGTCAGAAGGTTTTAAGTGAGGCCTGAGAAGTAGTAATTTAAAAGCACTCCAGCCCAGGCACAGTGGCTCACACCTGTAATCCCAGCACTTTAAGAGGCCAAGGTGGGTAGATTGCTTGAGTCTAGGAGTTCGAGACCACCTGGGCAACATGTTGAAACCCTGTCTCTACAAAAAATACAAAAACTTAGCCAGGCATGGTGTGCCTGTAGTCCCAGCTATTTGGGAGGCTGAGGTGGGAGGATTGCTTGAGCCTAGGAGATCAAGACTTCAGTGAGCCGTGATCCTGACACTGCACTCCAGCCTGAGTGACAGAGCAATACCCTGTCTCAAAAAAAAAAAAAAAAAAAAGCACCCGAATGGTTGATAGCACTAGTACTTAGGAACCAAGTGATCTTTCTAATCAAAGTGTGGCC
Organism: Pongo pygmaeus; assembly: GCF_028885625.2. Lineage (NCBI taxonomy): Eukaryota > Metazoa > Chordata > Mammalia > Primates > Hominidae > Pongo > Pongo pygmaeus. The sequence goes on from NC_072381.2 coordinate 92,711,856, forward strand.
AGAGTGTAGCTGCAGCACCTGGGGGCTACTTGGGAAGGCTAAATCTCCTGCCCTACCTCAGACCTGAATCAGAATATACACTTGAACAACATCCCAGGTGATTCATAGGCACATTAAAGTTGGAGGAGCACTATGTATGCAGTTCCTACAAGTTAGCCCTCTAATTACTCAAGAAGGAAAAGAAGAGGAAGAAAGGCGAGAAAAAGAGAAGTTCCACCTTCTCAGCTTATCAAAATTGCATACAAATTTAAACGTGGGAGAATTGCTTCACCTCTTTTTACCCCAATTTCTTGGTCTATCAAGTGGGCATAGTGATCATAGCTACCTCACAATGGTGTCATCAGGATTAAGGGAGTGAATGCTGGTGAAACACGGAGAACAGCACCTGCCCACACCAAGCTCTCAGTGTTATGGGGTGAATTGTGTCCCCTAGAAAGATATGTTGAAGTCCTAACTCTTGGTACCTGTGAATGGACCTTATTTAGAAAAAAGGGTTTTTGCAGATGTAATCAAGTTAGGGTGATGTCATTAGGGTGGGCTGTAAGCCAATAGGACAGGTGCCCTTATTAGAAGAGGCAAACACCATGTGAAGATGCAGACACACAGGGAGAAGGCCTTGTGAAGATACAGGCAGAGAATGGAGTGGCACAGCTGCGAGCCAAGGAGCATCAGGGATGAATGGCCACCAGCAGAAGCTAGGAAGAGCAAGGAAGGATTCCCCTACAGGTTTTGGAGGGAGCATGGCCCTGCCAACATCTTGATTTTGGGCTTCCAGCTTCCAGAACTGTGAGACAATAAATTTTTGTGGTTTTAAGCTACCTAATTTATGGTGCTTTGTTATGGCAGCCCTAGAAAACTAATTGAGTATCTTGGTCATAATGACTATGGTTGCTACTATAATTGCTAGCAATTGCTGGCATGGGGTTGAGCACTGCAGAGACTGTGGTGACCCTGCCCTTAGGAAGATAACAGCCAAGAACTGTGCCTGGAGGGTGGTGGTAAGTGGATTTTACCCATCTGGTGGGCATTTCAGAGGAGGACTGCAATAGGGGAGCAGGTAAGGAGGCACTAAGCAATCTTGGGTGCCCAGAAAGCCTTCCTAGAAGAGATGTCACCTATGCTGAGGGACTGGTAGGGTGAGGTAGGTAAGAAGGTTGCATGTGCTGTTCCAGGCAGTGGGAGGGTATTCGAACACCCCTGAGATGAGAGAGGCAACCAGTAACAGCTCTGAAATCACATTTGCCATTTCCCTGGTCCGCAAGTTGCTTGCAGACAAAGAACAAGTTCCATTAAATGGCCAAGTGTCCTCATTTCCTCCTTGGCACCTGGAACATCAATTCCCTCCTTATAGTGGGCACTCTTCACACTCAAAGACTCTTGTTGAGAAGACAAATGAAAAATGGTCCTTGAGTGATCCTGTCATCTACTTTAGCCCTTCCTTATTCCCCCTATTGCTCCAAATGTGTGCTGACTTGGTCCTTCTGTCCTCTGTAGTATTTCCACTTGATCTGGGTTATGGCCTCTTTGGTACTTTCCTCACAGTTTCTGGGATTTGTCCCTCATTGAGCAACACATCTTGCCTCTTCTAGGCTTCATTTGTGCATGTTCTTTCAAAAATGTCCCCTCATCAGAAAGCTACCAATGTAGCTACACATTTATTTTCTTTAGAACGATCTAGAAAATTACTTTTATTCTCACTGAACTGATTCCAAGTTTTAGATTTAATATTTTCGTTTTGAGAAATTTCCATCCCTGTTGAACATACTCTCTTTGGGGACTTCTAGCCATGGGTTAATCTGTCTTCTCTGAGCTTTTCAAAGATGTTTTCCTGAAAGTAGTGATATATTTGTTCATTTCTTCAGTTAGTATTTATTGAGTGTCTGCTACACAGTAGGCACACGGATCAGTGAACAACATGATGGTCTGTCTGCACCCTTGTAGAATTTACAGTCTAGCAAGGGTCAGGTTTGTATCTCATTGGGCCACGGAACTCTAAGGGGACACAGATTCACTGACAAGATCCTGACAGGAAAGAAACAAAATACTGACCTGGGGTTAGTGAGGAGAGTCCAGTGAAGAGACAATCTACAAAGCTGTGGGGAGGGTTGAGGGAAACACAGGGATGGGGAGACAGTCAAGGACCAGCAACAACAGGACACCGCTAGCACGCCTGCTCCTGAAGACCAAGAAGAGAGAGCAGATGAAAGACAGGGCAACCAACCAGGAAGGATGGCCACCTTCAGGAAATCATGGCCAGTGCCAGTGTGCAGCCTGGCGGGGAAGGAACGAGGACCGTGAGTGCTTGTCATGGTTAATTTTATGTGCCAACTTTGTGAGGCCATGGAACTTAGATTTTGGTCAAACACCAGTCTGGATGTTGCCGTGAACATATTTTTCAGATGTGACGAACATTTAAATCAGTAGACTTTGAGTAAAACAGAGTACTTTCCATAATGTAGGGGGACTCATCCAATCAATGGAAGGCCTCAACAGGAAAAAAGACTGAGGTTCCTCAGAGGAGGAAGGAATAGTGTCTCCAGACTGCCTTCCGACTGATGACTACAACATTGCATCTTTGGCCTGCCCACAGCCTGCCCTGCAGATTTCAGACTTGCCAGTCCCACGATTGGTGAGGCAATTCCTTAATATAAATATCTCTCTCTCCTCTCTCTCTCTCTCTATAGTATAGTATATGTATATATGTGAAATATACACTCACACCCCATTGGTTTTGTGTCTCTGGAGAAGTCTGATTAATACAGTACCTAGCCTCTCTCTCTTCCTACTCTTTGGTTTCCTGCCAGTGCCTGCCAAATGCAACCAACCAAGCTGCGGGGAAGGGAGCCTACAGATGCTGGCTGTGCAGGTCAGCCTCCTGGGGCGCAGAGCAGAAGGGAGAGGATGAACAGCTGATCTGGAGGATCAACTCAAGATTGTCAAGCACCAACGGTTACTCTCCCACCGAGAAGCATTTTCCTGCCTAACTCCCACCGTGTTACTACTGCCTTAAGACATTTCGCAAGCTCCCTTTCAGGGGTGGAGATGTCCCACACAGCCACGTCTTTTGTGACCTCAGCCCTTCCTTTCTGCCCAACCTTCCCTCCTGCCTCTCCCTCACCTCCCACTTTGTGTTTCTGAGGTAATTCCCTGAAGCACTTGTGATTTCCCACACTGGGCAGGTTTTTTTCCCTGCTGCTGTGCCTCTGTACACAGGCTCCATCTGCCGTGCTGCCCTTTGCCCCTGTCTATTTGCAGAGTCCTGTTTACCCTTCCAAACCCAACTCAGGGGACATATGCTTTGTGAAGTGTCTTCTGTTTGCTCAAGCTCAGAGTACCCCCAGTTTTCCCTGTTACCTCTGTGTGACTGTTGCGTGGATTACACAGAATTCAGTGATTCATGCAGAGGTCCATCCTTCCCACTGCACTGTGAGCACCCTGAGGACAGACATAGAGTGTGATCTGTCTCTATCTCAGCATCCAGCTCAAAGCCTAAACCAGGCACCTGCAAAAGAGGTTCTCACAGCCAGGCACAGTGGCTCATGCCTATAATCCCCACGCTTTGGGAGGGCAAGGTAAGAGGATCGCTTGAGACCAGGAGTTCAAGACCAGTCTGGGTAACATAGTGAGACCCCATGTCTAAAAAAAATTGTTTTTTAATTAGCCAGGTTCCCACTTGAGTCCAGGAATTGGGGCAGCATTGAACCCTGATCATGTCACTGCACTCCATCCTGGGCAACAGAGTAAAGATCCTGTCTCAAAAAAAAAAAAAAAAAAGAAAGAAAGAAAAAGAAAAGGAAGAAAAGAAAAGAAAGAGGTTCTCAGGCTTCTCATTGGGATGCAGATGTGCTGCTCTTCTCAGGAGAGTTTCAAATGGCAACTTCAGCTTTCTAAAACCCCTACATTCTGAATATACTTGTGTTTCTGCACAGCATACGTTTTGAAACAGCCTAGGAAATATATTGGAGATTTATGTATTGGCAAGTATCTGATGTCAACCTCACTCATACCAGCTACCCACAGTGTATACAGAAACACCCTGAGCAACATTCTTCAGCTGCTTCGGGCGGAGTGAAGTGCATAAAAAGCAATTCAACAGTTGGACAAGGCTCTCTTGGTTCCTCTTGTCCTGAGGTCTCAGCACCAAGTCAAGCTGTTATAAAGCCCTTTTCAAAATTGTTTTGTCAGTTGCACACTAGAGATTCATTTCATGGAGTTCTGTTAAAGTATCTGACACACAGATTTGTATGTGTACTGGGGGAGTGTGAGGGGAAAATATAAACAGGTTTATTTAGCCCAATTTTTTTTAGTACAACCCTTTTTCATGTTCCCCTGAAACAAACTACAATGGCCAACTTCAAATCAGTTTCCAGACTCTCTAACCATAACATGGAATTTCACACTGCCAGTAAGTGCTGAAATGCTATATTTCAAGCTGAAGTTCATTGCAAACAACACCCCACCCACTAAGAATGAGCCTCTTTTTAAAAAATTTTAAGCCACCAGAATGAGTCTTTGACTATTTAGGAAGGTTGGGATCAAAAACAGAATGGCCAAAATAATAACATAATGGAGAATAATTCAATTAAATGCAATCTTGCTGGATCAGTAAATTTTGTGTCATTTCACCTGTGTTTAATTCCTGAAAAATACAATTCCACAAGCATTTATCTGGCGATGTGTTTGTGCGAGGCACAGAGCTGGTTGATCAGAGGAAGCTCGGTGAGATCCATCCCTGCTCTCAAAGAGCCTGCTGTGTACAATGCCACCACCTCTGCAAACTTGCCAAGCTTATCCCAGCAAATTTCTCCTTCCCTTGGCTTATGTTATAGTGGACCATGAGGCGCCCAAAGCCCATCTGGAATTTGCAGTTCCAAGAACAAATAGTTATTTCCTTTTTTGCTTAAGTCAGTTTAGTAACTGTCATTCACAACCAGATGAACGCCTCGAAGAATGGCAGAATTTCAACAGGTCGAGATGGGGGAGAATATCATTGTAGAAAATGGGAACAATGTGGATCAAGGTAGAGTGGATCTCGTGCAGGGTCCCCGTGGTGAACAGTGGCCATGTCCACAGCACTGGATGCATTGGGACAGGTAAATGGAGAGGAGATAGGGCTCAAAATACAGCTTGTGAGTCATATGCAAAGAGACTTGGCTGTCTCCTTAAAGAATTGCGGGGAGAAGGCAGAGAGCGATGTAAGGGTTTGGGCAAGGATGTGCATGGCTTGATTCATGCTTGGAGTCAGTGGCTCTGGGGACGGGCAGTGTAAAGGATGGATTTAAAATAAGAGCGAGTGAAGGCACAGAGTTCTCTTGGTGTTTATAACTTTTCTTCTTAATACCTTACTTCTTAGATTTTATGATATGTTACAGATGTACAAGTTGTGTATTCATGCCTTGCTTCCTCTCTCAGAAGATAGGCTTTCTGGCTCAGTGAAATTATTCCCTCTCCTGTCTGTATTAGCAAGGTAGCCCCTACAATTATAATACATGTTACTTCTTGTATGCAGCTAACTTTAGTTTTTTGCCCTTTCTAGTAAAGGTTAAGTGTGTGCTGTAAAATATTGACCTACGTGGCCTAAAATTGCAAAGTGATCTTTTGTCTGAAAATGTGAACTCCTTGATCTAGCAATTCCATTCATGAGAATTTGTCCAAGGGAAATAGGATGGACACAAAGATTTATCTGTAAAAACATTCATCTCTGAATAAGAATTTTAAAACTTGGAAGCAGCCTAACTGTCCAAAAGGATGTTGGGTTAATAAGTTATATAGCCAATTAAGTACTTTGTAAAATAGTATCTTAATGATATGGATAAATGTTATAATTTAGTGTTAAATTTAAGAAGCAGATTACAAAACAATGGTGTTAAATTTAGGAAGCAGGTTACGAAACAAAGTGATTCTATTTTATTTATTTATTTATTTATTTATTTATTTATTTATTTAGAGACAGGGTCTTGCTCTGTTGCTCAGGCTGGAGTAAAGTGGCATGACCACAGCTTACTGCAGCCTCAACCTCCTGGGCTCAATCAGTTCTCCCACCTCAGCCTCCCAAGTAGCTGGAACTATAGGCATATACCACAATGCCCAGCAATTTTTTTTTTTTTTTTTTGTAGAGACAGGGTTTTGCCATGTTGCCTAGGCTGGTCTCAAACTTCTGGGCCCAAACAATCGTTCTGCCTTGGCCTCCCAAAGTGCTGAGATTACAAGTGTGAGTTATCATGCCCAGCATGATTCTATTATTTTTTAAAAAAGAAAATTAATAAAGAATTCACGAAGGAAGATGATTCTAAGGATATTGACCAAACTTGTGTGGGTATTTTTATTTCATTCTTTGGCTTTTAAAATATTTTATAAATTTTCTTCAATGAATACATAGAAATGAATATCAAATAAATGAATATTGAAAAAAATTGTTGGTAACCAGGAAAAGATGCCATTTAATTACTTTAATGCAAGAGGGGTAGCGTGCAGTTCAAAACCATTGTTAGTTACATTCCATCTCTTGGGTGAATCTAGGCTTCAGAGTCTCCGTTCGAATAGGGTGATTACTGCAGATAAACTCAAAGATCCTCTGCAACTCTAATGTCTTACCACATTATTATGCCTCTCTGTATCCTATAGCACCAGGTATGAACCTCATCATAGCAGCCATCACAAGGTAAGTCATTTTCAGTTATGTGTTTGCCTCTCCAATGGACTGGAGCACCTTGGGGGCAGGAACAGTCTTGTAGCTCTTCTCTTTGACACGAGCATCTGGTTTCGAGTGACAAAAAGGAAATTACTATTCATTCTTGGAACTACCAAGTTCAGAGATAGATCTATTTCAGATGTAGCTGGATCTAGCGTCCAAATGATTCTACCCAGAGTCTGTCTCTCTCAGCTCTACGGTGGTTTCTGTTGGCCTCTGTCAGGCTGCTGGCAGCCTCAAGCTCAAATTCTTACAACTTCTGTCTCCACTGGGGGAGAGATATTAATCTTCTCAGTAGTTCCACAGAAGTCCCAGGATTGCTTTTCTTTGTGTTCCATGCACAACACAGTGGCCAGGGGCTTAGCATATGCCAGATATGCCTCCTGTGGCTGGTGGGAGTCATGCGGGGAGGGATGCAAGGCTGGTCTCTCCTAAAACAGCCACAGGCACCAAGAGTAGGATTGATGGTTTCCCAAAGGACAATCAAGATGCTGTCACCAGGAAAGGGGGAAACGAATTCTGGGCGAGAAAATAACAGTGACATCTCCACTTGTGCCCCCAGCCCCTTGAACCACGCTGGGCATCTACTGGGTAGGGCCTCAGTAAAGCTTGTAGAATGAGTGAAGGGTCAATGCAAACTGTCACTCCCCCCACCCCATACAGAAACTGAAATCTCACTCGATTCTGATTACCCAGGTGCAGCCTGGCTTATGATTTCTATGATCATAAATTCTGGCTCTTAGTTTTTCAAATACTTGGCTTAATCTCAGCTACTTACAAAAATTTGAGGTTATTTTTATCAAGTCATTTTTATAAAGCCATTTGCCTCTTCAGCCTTTATACACATTCATTTTCTTAGAGTCAAGTAAGAATTTCTGTTGGATTAATACACACAAACATGACCATTGTAACTCTCAGTTCCAATCCAGGCACTGTCATTAACTGATTTATACTTTGTCTTTGAAAGACTGTTGAAATATTTCTCTTTATAGTATGTGGGAAATAGTCCAACTCAAATACAGGCTATTTTACTTCGTAACTGTAAAACTCTCTTGCCAGAGAAGCAAAGCAAAGAGCAGTAGGGATTCTAGTATTCAACACTCCGCTTTAATGCACGATTTTTCCTAGAGATTAAATTTCTATATTATGATTTTTAAAGATTTAATACAAGCATATGTAAAATAAATTAAATAGTACATAAGAGTATATAATGAACAGTAAGTCTTTCTTCTATCCTTGATCCCTTTTCATGGAGGCAACTACTGCCAATCATTTTTTATGTATCTTTCCAGAGATACACAATGCAAACATAAGCATATTTAAAATTTGCAAATATAACATGTACTTATCGCCATAGCTCCTTTTTCTTTTTACATAAATGGTAAGAGCAATGCACCTGTTATGCATTTGTTCTACCTAACATTATATCTCAGAGAGTGTTCCATATTAGAACAAACAGCTCTACCTTGTTCTTTTTAATGACTGCATAGAATTCTAATATAAGGATATACTATACTATAATTTTGCTAACCACTCCTCTACTGATGGACATTTAAGTCGTTGAGTTGAGCACTCCAGCCTGGGCAACAGAGCAAGATTCCATCTCAAAAAAAAAAGACATCACTGAGGAACTTACCAAAGTAAGAGTAAGACAAAATAAGATTTTAAGAGTAAACAAAAATAAAGACGTCTGGCGTGACAATTGTGATTTGTGCATCAAATGAGAGGCGCAGGGGAAGGCCTAGGTGGACTTCGGAACAATGACTGTTTAGCCTAAAGCTAAGCTTAATTTTCATTTTTAAGTTCAGCCTAAAGTTTTCTTGTGCATAATGAATTGCAGTCTAACTGGATGTGTAAACAGACTGTAACCTACTCTTGTGCCAGTCCCTGAGTTTTGACCAATCAAAGGCAGTCAAGTGTTCAAACTGTGTTCAAATAGGCAAATGCCAAGTTGTAGCCAATCCAGCTATTTCTGTACCTCACTTCCATTTTCTATATGTCACTTTCCTTTTTCTGTCCATAAATCTTCAACCATATGGCTGCTGCTGGAGACCCTCTGAACCTGTTTTGTTTTGGGAGCTGCCCGATTCACAAATCACTCTTTGCTTAATTAAACTTTGTTAAATTTAGTTTGTCTAAATTTAGACGGTGTCAAAAGTAGAATTTGAAGTAGAGATTCCAGTGTCTCCCAGGAGCACCAAGGGACCAAGCAGGGACCTGCCGGGCCCCATTGTGTCCTTTGCTGTCTCACGGCAACTGGGGATCATAAGTTCTCTCTTGGATTCCAGAGCTCCACGGATCTGTGTTTTGAGCTATCTGAGGTTGAGCACATTTTTTATCTGAATTGGATTTAGAAGTCATGACAAAAGCCGGTCTGGGTCAGGCACTGAACTGGATCCAATAATTAACTGACTTGGATCCAGTTAGAGGCCTCGGATGCCTGAGGGGGTCAGGCAGAAACTCGCAGTAGATGGCAAAACTGCAGGGGTGCAAACTGTAGCTTTTGGAAATTTGCAGATATTTTTGTGTTCTACCCCCTTTCTTTTTCTTGCACACTTTAAGTAGGGAAAAATCATTGACTAAGTTGATTAAGAGAATATGAGAACCAAAGCCAAGATTCAAGGTAAAAATAAGATCCTTAATTTCTTCAGAAATTCAGAAATTAAGGAATCTACCTTCCAACTATGCCTACATTTACATGTATAAATATTAGGTCCCAGAAGCAGTAAATGCTATAGAAATGGCAAAATCTTACCAAAGATAATTTAACATTACAATGCAACATTCCAGATGGACAACACCTCACTTTAAGAAATACATTTGATGATGGCCATAAAGAGCTGTTAAAAAACAAAAAATCGAATTTGAAAATGAGGGCTCCCAAATTAGAGTCATCCAGTGATGCCTATTAATGTGAAGCTTCTAAAAAGATTTCAATGTTTTTGTTGCTTTCAAAGAAAATACTCTTTATAAAAGGCAAATAAAAAGCTTAACTGTTTAATTGATAAGAAGAATTAAATCTGCTAAATGTTTGGCTTAGTTACTATCCTACCCTGAAGGCAAAAAGAAAGCTATCCTGGGTAAAATGTTTATAAAACATTTTGATAGACTTGTTAGAGATGAAATAGACTTGCTTCCTTTTCAGATCTATCCATGCTGAGTCCAGGCATAGAGAATGATTTCTTTGCTTTATTCCTTAACAGGCTCCACTCTGAACTCAGTAATTTTAGCTAAGAAACAGTAGCTAAGTTAAAAAAAACAAAAAACAAAAAACAACTACAACAACAGCAAAAAACACCACTCCTAGAACTAAAATACACCTTTCTGGCATTTAATTGGCTATTTTGAAAGCTTTTTTAAAAACAAATTTACATCTATAAAGGAAACCTCCATTTGTAAGGGTGTCTGCCTGTATACATTAGAAACTTACCATTGTTTTAAATTTACATAACAACTCATACCTTGTTTAAGGTACTTTTCTGGACAGCTTGTTTTAAGTAAACTTTTACTTACACTATTTTTTCCTTGGCTAGAGTGAATGATGGAACAGTATTTAGTTCTCAAATCTTATTTCTATGCTTTTGAGATATAAACTTTCTACCTTGTTTCACCTGAGTTGTCCCTTTAGAAATGCAAGTTTAGGGTTGCCTAGCTAACAATTACTTAGGGCAATGAAACAGATAATTGGAAGATTGATAGTGTGAATGGGGAAAAGAAAAACTATTTCGAAGCTAGCAAATGAGAATCCTTATGAAAGGCATAAAATCTGCTTCCGTCTGTGTGTCTGTATATCTATATGTGTTATGTGTATGTGATAGTATTTGGTAAATAAAGCCAATTTGAAAATTGTTGATAAAATAGGAATAGATTCAAAATTGCCAGTTGAAAATAATTAGACACTTGTTTGATTTGACAGACTGTGAACTTATGTTTTTTGGTTTTGAGCCTCTGGAGTTGGGGGTCTGAATAGGTGGCCATGGTGAGGCCTAGGGACATGTTCTCAGTGCCCAGACCAGCAGCTACCAGGCAGAATCAGGCCCAATATGGCCCCTTCTTACCTGCCTCAGCTTTGCCTCCTGGCTATTCTGGGAGGGGTTCCATCTTCCAGGCCTCTCCTTCACAGCTCTGTCTTCTGTCCTTAGCTCTACACCTGGTGTATGTAAATTCAGGACTCAGGCCCTGCCCTTCACAGCCTTCCTGGGAGCCACTTGGCTACTTGGGACCAAGGATGACTGCGGAAAACATTAGAGAGGGTTCCTTTGTCATAGTTTCAAAATTCTTTTCAGTAATTTAGAATCTTTTTGTTTGAGACAGAGTCTCACTCTGTCACCCAGGCTGGAGTGCAGTGGTATAATCATAGCTCACTCCAGCCTCAAATTCCTAGGCCCAAGTGATCCTCAAGTTAGCTGGGACTAAAGGTGCACACCACCATACCCAGCTAATTTTTTAAAAAATTTTTGCTATGTTGCCCAGGCTAGTCTCAAACTGTTGAACTCAAGCAATCCTCCTGCCTTGGCCTCCCAAAGTGTTGGGATTACAGGCGTGAGCTACCGTGCATGGCCAGTAATTTAAAATATTAAATTCATGTTATGTTTAATTAAATAATATATAATCATAAAATCTCTAAGTCATTTGTAAGCTAAAATACTAAAACAATAATAAACATAAGTTTAAGTTTATATACTTTGACATCTTATTTTTGTATGATATAGAAAAGCTAAATATACTTAATGAACAATAATTTAAGGACGCATATTTCTAAAAAAATTATAAAATAGTTTTCCTCTATAAATAATGATACAAAACAGTTCAAAATGATTTGGTAGGGTTTTCACTAGAAATTAGGGTTACTACGAGTTTAAATTACAGTTAATATCTGTAATTAAAACTACTAGATGTAAGACAAACAATTCTGTATAAAGTGTATAAACAAGCAAGATGTGCTTTTGGTGAGGAAAGCTATAAAGTGTGTGTTTGTTAAAAAGACTTTTTTGTCTAGTTTGAAGTTACTTAAAGGTTCTTTCAAGTAGAAGGAATAAAAATGATGTAGATGAAACTCATATAGAAAGTTGAAAAGAAAAAGAATTGTATAAATGTATAAGAGATTATGAAAAGTTTATGGAAATCTGGTGTGGTCAAAAGCCAACTGAGATTTGTTTATGAGGTTTTATTAAAATTAGCTTTGATATCAATAAATACACTAATACAAAAGTAAAATTTTGTTTTATCTTTTGGAAAAAAAATTTCATGTAGTATTAATAAGACAAGTAAAAGTGGCTGGGTGTGGTGGTTCATGCCTTTAATCCCAGCTCTTTGGGAGACCAAGGCAGGTGGATCACCTGAGGTCAGGAGTTCAAGACCAGCCTAACCAACATGGTGAAATCTCATCTCTACTAAAAATATGAAAATTAGACGGGCATGGTTGTAACCCCAGCTACTAGCGAGGCTGAGGCAGGAGAATCCCTTGAACCCAGGAGATGTAGGTTGCAGTGAGTCGAGATCATGCCACTATACTCCAACCTGAGTGACAGAGTGAGACTCCTCTCAAAAAAAGAAAGAAAGAAAAAAAGACAGTAAAATATTTTTGTTCACCTTTTGAGTAAACTGCAAAAAAAAAAAAACAAAGAAAAGGAGAGAAGGGGAGACAGATTGTTTTTTCTCATATTGTCTTTCTCAGGTCTTTTGATTGCTTGGATAACAGTGTCTTCTTACTATCAAAGAATAAAGGTTTTTGCTTTTTAAAACCTTTTCATTATCACATTGGCTATATAAATGACTATTATTTTACAATGACCTGTGATTCTGTTTTGGCCAAGTGTTTTAAACCTTTGGCATATTTGACAAGCTTCCCGAAATCACATTTCAGCTTCAAAATAGTCTTTTTTGGTGTTGTTTTTGACCTCTAATTTCGGGTTGCTAAAGAGGGCCTCTGAAGCATACAAAAGAGAGATAAACAGTATTGATATGTTAAATTACATGGAAAGCATTGTCAAATAAGAAATACTGTTTAACCTTCTTCAAGTTATATTTTTATAAATGTTATTAATATGTTCCAAAATTGTATGGAATTCCTAAAATTCTGATATGTCTGTATGCTATCAGACATAATTGTGGTTATATTAAATTTTTGTAGGCCACAGAAATAACCAAATTTCCTTCTCAATTGTACTCTTTAACTGTGATCATTTTAAGTCATTTCCACAGTTAATTGCTTACTTCTGATGCAGTTTCTGGAAACTTCACAAACAAGCAAAATCCTAGAGCATTGTGTCTTCAAGGAGTTTCATGAAAAGGATGGAAAGAACCCTGACAAACACTCTTGAATATGGCTTCTGATAGCTTTAGGATAATAACATTTGGACTCGGTAAGAATTCCCAGAATTCTAATGAAGAAACCAACTGGTTTATAAAATTGCTAACCTAAGCAGAATAAAAATTAATTGGATACCAAGAAAATACTTTGCCAGATTTTCAGGCTAAATCAGTCAGTATTCAAATTGTTTAAATATGCAATTTGAATGAATTTCATGCTCCAAGTCAAATGATAACTCATCTAATAAACAGTGCTATGCTCCTAAATTGAAGAAACGAAATTGATATTCAAGAGGGTATAAGTTCAACGTTAAGCATGGACTTATGGAGAGCCTGGATGGCAAACTAGACCTTCTTGGTCCTTAAACCTTCCAATATTAAAAGCTGTGCATTCCATGACTTATAATGGAAGAAATAAAAATATAAATTAAACTCACACACACACACACACACACACACACACACACACACACACTGACTATTCTAAACTGCTGAAATAATTTATGACCAATGTTTGCTTTGTCAAACCCAAAATCCTGCAAAGATGATCAAAACTTCAGGTGCATGACTGATACCTGATGGCCTGTTTAAACATTTATACAGGGATTTCATGCAATTGTTATTTTCAATGCATGTTTTCTGGTTGTATAGAAGGTTTCCCATGCAAGAAGATTGATGCTATTATGGCAGCTAAAAGGTTATTAGAAATTGTTTTTCACTCATGGGACATTTCTGGAGAAATCTCTAGTGATGGAGGTACTTGTTTCACTGAACAAGTTGTAATAGTTAGATATGGTATTACAGATACAACAGCAATAAATAAAACTAACTGAATATTGAATTGCCTTGGTCAGAGGTATTGCAGATTGATGACAGTCAGATCCACTTAAAGTGGAAAACATAAGTTGACCCTTTATGCAATAATCACTGGAAGGCTTATGCACTTAATAATGGAAGCTCATTATCTTTTATCACTAAACTCTGATATGACTAAATGCGGCAAGACTTTTTTTTTTCTCTACTTGTTTTTTTTTATTTTTTATTTTTTTATTTTATTATTATTATACTTTAAGTTTTAGGGTACATGTGCACAATGTGCAGGTTAGTTACATATGTATACATGTGCCATGCTGGTGTGCTGCACCCATTAACTCGTCATTTAGCATTAGGTATATCTCCTAATGCTATCCCTCCCCACTCCCCCACCCCACAACAGTCCCCAGAGTGTGATGTTCCCCTTCCTGTGTCCATTGTATTCTCATTGTTCAATTCCCACCTATGAGTGAGAACATGCGGTGTTTGGTTTTTTGTCCTTGTGATAGTTTACTGAGAATGATGATTTCCAATTTCATCCATGTCCCTACAAAGGACATGAACTCATCATTTTTTATGGCTGCATAGTATTCCATGGTGTATATGTGCCATATTTTCTTAATCCAGTCTATCATTGTTGGACATTTGGGTTGGTTCCAAGTCTTTGCTATTGTGAATAGTGCCACAATAAACATACATGTGCATGTGTCTTTATAGCAGCATGATTTATAGTCCTTTGGGTATATACCCAGTAATGGGATGGCTGGATCAAATGGCATTTCTAGTTCTAGATCCCTGAGGAATGGCCACACTGACTTCCACAATGGTTGAACTAGTTTACAGTCCCACCAACAGTGTAAAAGTGTTCCTATTTCTCCACATCCTCTCCAGCACCTGTTGTTTCCTGACTTTTTAATGATTGCCATTCTAACTGGTGTGAGATGATATCTCATTGTGGTTTTGATTTGCATTTCTCTGATGGCCAGTGATGGTAAGCCTTTTTTTCATGTGTTTTTTGGCTGCATAAATGTCTTCTTTTGAGAAGTGTCTGTTCATGTCCTTTGCCCACTTTTTGATGGGGTTGTTTGTTTTTTTCTTGTAAATGTGTTCAGTTCATTGTAGATTCTGGATATTAGCCCTTTGTCAGATGAGTAGGTTGTGAAAATTTTCTCGCATTTTGTAGGTTGCCTGTTCACTCTGATGGTAGTTTCTTTTGCTGTGCAGAAGCTCTTTAGTTTAATTAGATCCCATTTGTCAATTTTGGCTTTTGTTGCCATTGCTTTTGGTGTTTTAGACATGAAGTCCTTGCCCATGCCTATGTCCTGAATGGTAATGCCTAGGTTTTCTTCTAGGGTTTTTATGGTTTTAGGTCTAACGTTTAAGTCTTTAATCCATCTTGAATTAATTTTTGTATAAGGTGTAAGGAAGGGATCCAGTTTCAGCTTTCTACATATGGCTAGCCAGTTTTCCCAGCACCATTTATTAAATAGGGACTCCTTTCCCCATTGCTTGTTTTTCTCAGATTTGTCAAAGATCAGATAGCTGTAAATATGTGGCATTATTTCTGAGGGCTCTGTTCTGTTCCATTGATCTATATCTCTGTTTTGGTACCAGTACCATGCTGTTTTGGTGACTGTAGCCTTGTAGTATAGTTTGAAGTCAGGTAGTGTGATGCCTCCAGCTTTGTTCTTTTGGCTTAGGATTGTCTTGGCGATGCGGGCTCTTTTTTGGTTCCATATGAACTTTAAAGTACTTTTTCCAGTTCTGTGAAGAAAGTCATTGGCAGCTTGATGGGGATGGCATTGAATCTGTAAATCACCTTGGGCAGTATGGCCATTTTCACAATATTGATTCTTCCTACCCATGAGCATGGAATGTTCTTCCATTTGTTTGTATCCTCTTTTATTTCCTTGAGCAGTGGTTTGTAGTTCTCCTTGAAGAGGTCCTTCACGTCCCTTGTAAGTTGGATTCCTAGGTATTTTATTCTCTTTGAAGCAATTGTGAATGGGAGTTCACTCATGATTTGGCTCTCTGTTTGTCTGTTGTTGGTGTATAAGAATGCTTGTGATTTTTGTACATTGATTTTGTATCCTGAGACTTTGCTGAAGTTGCTTATCAGCTTAAGGAGATTTTGGGCTGAGACAATGGGGTTTCCTAAATATACAGTCATGTCGTCTGCAAACAGGGACAATTTGACTTCCTCTTTTCCTAATTGAATACCCTTTATTTCCTTCTCCTGCCTAATTGCCCTGGCCAGAACTTCCAACACTATGTTGAATAGGAGTGGTGAGAGAGGGCATCCCTGTCTTGTGCCAGTTTTCAAAGGGAATGCTTCCAGTTTTTGCCCATTCAGTATGATATTGGCTGTGGGTTTGTCATAGATAGCTCTTATTATTTTGAGATATGTCCCATCAATACTAAATTTATTGAGAGTTTTTAGCATGAAGGTTGTTGAATTTTGTCAAAGGCCTTTTCTGCATCTATTGAGATAATCATGTGGTTTTTGTCTTTGGTTCGTTTATATGCTGGATTACATTTATTGATTTGCGTATATTGAACCAGCCTTGCATCCCAGGGATGAAGCCCACTTGATCATGGTGGATAAGCTTTTTGATGTGCTGCTGGATTCGGTTTGGCAGTATTTTATTGAGGATTTTTGCATCAATGTTCATCAAGGATATTGGTCTCAAATTCTCTTTTTTGGTTGTGTCTCTGCCTGGCTTTGGTATCAGGATGATGCTGGCCTCATCAAATGTGTTACGGAGGATTCTGTCTTTTTCTATTGATTGGAATAGTTTCAGAAGGAATGGTACCAGTTCCTCCTTGTACCTCTGGTAGAATTCGGCTGTGAATCCATCTGGTCCTGGACTCTTTTTGGTTGGTAAGCTATTGATTATTGCCACAATTTCAGCTCCTGTTATTGGTCTATTCAGAGAGTCAACTTCTTCCTGGTTTAGTCTTGGGAGGGTGTATGTGTCAAGGAACTTATCCATTTATTCTAGATTTTCTAGTTTATTTGTGTAGAGGTGTTTGTAGTATTCTCTGATGGTAGTTTGTATTTCTGTGGGATCGGTGGTGGTATCCCCTTTATCATTTTTTATTGCATCTATTTGATTCTTCTCTCTTTTCTTCTTTATTAGTCTTGCTAGCGGTCTATCAATTTTATTGATCCTTTCAAAAAACCAGCTCCTGGATTCGTTAATTTTTTGAAGGGTTTTTTGTGTCTCTATTTCTTTCAGTTCTGCTCTGATTTTAGTTATTTCTTGCCTTCTGCTAGCTTTTGAATGTGTTTGCTCTTGCTTTTCTAGTTCTTATATTTGTGATGTTAGCGTGTCAATTTTGGATCTTTCCTGCTTTCTCTTGTGGGCATTTAGTGCTATAAATTTCCCTCTACACACTGCTTTGAATGTGTCCCAGAGATTCTGGTATGTTGTGTCTTTGTTCTCATTGGTTTCAAAGAACATCTTTATTTCTGCCTTTATTTCGTTATGTACCCAGTAGTCATTCAGGAGCAGGTTGTTCAGTTTCCATGTAGTTGAGTGGTTTTGAGTGAGTTTCTTAATCCTGAGTTCTAGTTTGATTGCACTGTGGTCTGAGAGACAGTTTGTTATAATTTCTGTTCTTTTACATTTGCTGAGGAGAGCTTTACTTCCAAGTATGTGGTCAATTTTGGAATAGGTGTGGTGTGCTGCTGAAAAAAATGTATATTCTGTTGATTTAGGGTGGAGAGTTCTGTAGATGTCTATTAGTTCCGCTTGGTGCAGAGGTGAGTTCAATTCCTGGGTATCCTTGTTAACTTTCTGTCTTGTTGATCTGTCTAATGTTGACAGTCGGGTGTTAAAGTCTCCCATTATTATTGTGTGGGAGTCTAAGTCTCTTTGTAGGTCACTCAGGACTGGCTTTATGAATCTGGGTGCTCCTGTATTGGGTGCATATATATTTAGGATAGTTAGCTCTTCTTGTTGACTTGATCCCTTTACCATTATGTAATGGCCTTCTTTGTCTCTTTTGATCTTTGTTGGTTTAAAGTCTGTTTTATCAGAGACTAGGATTGCAACCCCTGCCTTTTTTTGTTTTCCATTTGCTTGGTAGATCTTCCTCCATCCTTTTATTTTGAGCCTATGTGTGTCTCTGCATGTGAGATGTGTCTCCTGAATACAGCACACTGATGGGTCTTGATTCTTTATCCAATTTGCCAGTCTGTATCTTTTAATTGGAGCATTTTGTCCATTTACCTTTAAAGTTAATATTGTTATGTGTGAATTTGATCCTGTCATTATGATGTTAGCTGGTTATTTTGCTCGTTAGTTGATGCAGTTTCTTCCTAGTCTCAATGGTCTTTACAATTTGGCATGATTTTGCAGTGGCTGGTACTGGTTGTTCCTTTCCATGTTTAGTGCTTCCTTCAGGAGCTCTTTTAGGGCAGGCCTGGTGGTGACAAAATCTCTCAGCATTTGCTTGTCTGTAAAGGATTTTATTTCTCCTTCACTTACGAAGCATAGTTTGGCTGGATATGAAATTCTGGGTTGAAAATTCTTTTCTTTAAGAATGTTGAATATTGGCCCCCACTCTCTTCTGGCTTGTAGAGTTTCTGCCTAGAGATCCACTGTTAGTCTGATGGGCTTCCTTTTGTGGGTAACCCGACCTTTCTCTCTGGCTGCCCTTAACATCTTTTCCTTCATTTCAACTTTGGTGAATCTGACAACTATGTGTCTTGGAGTTGCTCTTCTCGAGGAGTATCTTTGTGGCATTCTCTGTATTTCCTGAATCTGAATGTTGGCCTGCCTTGCTAGATTGGGGAAGTTCTTCTGGATAATATCCTGCAGAGTGTTTTCCAACTTGGTTCCATTCTCCCCATCACTTTCAGGTACACTAATCAGACACAGATTTGGTCTTTTCACATAGTCCCATATTTCTTGGAGGCTTTGTTCATTTCTTTTTATTCTTTTTTCTCTAAACTTCCCTTCTCACTTCATTTCATTCATTTCATCTTCCATGACTGATGCCCTTTCTTGCACTTGATCACATCGGCTCCTGAGGCTTCTGCATTCTTCACGTAGTTCTTGAGCCTTGGCTTTCAGCTCCATCAGCTCCTTTAAGCACTTCTCTGTATTGGTTATTCTAGTTATACATTTGTCTAAATTTTTTTCAAAGTTTTTAACTTCTTTGCCTTTGGTTTGAATTTCCTCCTGTAGCTCGGAGTAGTTTGATCATCTGAAGCCTTCTTCTCTCAACTCGTCAAAGTCATTCTCCGTCCAGCTTTGTTCTGTTGCTGGTGAGGGACTGCATTCCTTTGGAGGAGGAGAGGTGCTCTGCTTTTTAGAGTTTCCAGCTTTTCTGATCTGTTTTTTCACCATCTTTGTGGTTTCATCTACTTTTGGCCTTTGGTGATGGTGATGTACAGATGGGCTTTTGGTGTGGATGTCCTTTCTGTTTGTTAGTTTTCCTTCTAACAGACAGGACCCTCAGCTGCAGGTCTGTTGGAGTTTGCTAGAGGTCCACTCCAGACCCTGTTTGCCTGGGTATCAGCAGCGGTGGCTGCAGAACAGAGGATTTTCGTGAACCGCGAATGCTGCTGTCTGATCATTCCTCTGGAAGTTTTGTCTCAGAGGAGTACCCGGCCGTTTGAGGTGTCAGTCTGCCTCTACTGGGGGGTGCCTCCCAGTTAGGCTTCTCAGGGGTCAGGGGTCAGGGACCCACGTGAGGAGGCAGTCTGTCTGTTCTCAGATCTCCAGCTGCGTGCTGGGAGAACCACTGCTCTCTTCAAAGCTGTCAGACAGGGACATTTAAGTCTGCAGAGGTTACTGCTGTCTTTTGGTTTGTCTGTGCCCTGCCCCCAGAGGTGGAGCCTACAGAGTCAGGCAGGCCTCTCTGAGCTGTGGTGGGCTCCACCCAGTTTGAGCTTCCCGGCTGCTTTGTTTACCTAAGCAAGCCTGGGCAATGGCGGGCACTCCTCCCCCAGCCTCACTGCCGCCTTGCAGTTTGATCTCAGACTGCTGTGCTAGCAATCAGCGAGACTCCGTGGGCATAGGACCCTCTGAGCCAGGTGCAGGATATAATCTCCTGGTGCGCCGTTTTTTAAGCCTGTCGGAAAAGCGTAGTATTAGGGTGGGAGTGACCCGATTTTCTAGGTGCCATCTGTCACCCCTTTCTTTGACTAGGAAAGGGAACTCCCTGACCCCTTGCACTTCCCGAGTGAGGCAATGCCTCGCCCTGCTTCGGCTCGCGCACGGTGCGCTGCATCCACTGTCCTGCGCCCACTGTCTGGCACTCCCTAGTGAGGTGAACCTGGTACCTCAGATGGAAATGCAGAAATCACCCATCTTCTGCGTGGCTCACGCTGGGAGCTGTAGACCGGAGCTGTTCCTATTCGGCCATCTTGGCTCCTCCCAAGACTTTTAATGCGTTGTGCCAAAGTGTATTTTCAACAGGTAAAGAAGTTTTTTATGGTCCACTGACTAAGGATGATCAAACCCTTCGCAATGTATAATAGAACCTGGAGACTGGGTCTTCTAAGAACAACATCAAAGAGAAATTACCTTTGCCACCCGCACTGCAGCAAAACTTGAGGATCTTGAACCTTGAGTTCACAACTCAGAAGCTCCCCTCCAGACTCTTGGAACTATATAGCCATTGGGTACCTAACATAAAGCTAACCAGGGAAGTTTCTCCCCAGAAACAGACAGCATCTTTGACATACACAGCTTTTTCCCAAGAGCATGTTTTAAATCTTCTCTGCTATCATGAGATTCTCATCTCTAAATTTTTTCCTTGCCTATGTCTCTGTGAACAATAGAACTGAAAAAGGGGCCTCTTGTGTGCACTCATGAGGTATACATTTATTTTTGGAGGATGTCACAGCCAGCCTTATCAATAAACAATCTCATGCCTTGACAGAAGGAAGATGGAGGGCCAATGTAAGTGAGAAATTTTAATGGTAACTTTGTTGCTTCATTATTTATCAAAACCAGAACATTGGTCCGCTCCTCTTAACCTACATCAGAGGTTAAAGAGAACATTGCCAGAGGCCTTCATTCTTTTGGATGGGCATCATTTATTAGGTCTGTTTTTCCATGGTTTAAAGTAAATGAGGCAATGATTAGAAATGTATCCCTCGGCTGGGCGTGGTGGCTCACGCCTGTAATGCCAGCAGTTTGGGAGGCCGAGGCTGGCAGATCGCTTGAGGGCAGGAGTTCAAGACCAGCCTGGGCAACATGATGAAACCCCATCTCTACTAAAAATACAAAAAAAAATTAGCTGGGCGTGGTGGCATGTGCCTATACTCCCAGCTACTCAGAAGGCTGAGGCAGGAGAATCGCTTGAACCCGCGAGTTGGAGGTTGCAGTGGTCTGAGATTGCATCACTGCACTCCAGCCTGGGTGACAGAGCAAGACTTCATCTCAAAAAAAAAAAAAAAAAAAAAAAGAAATGTATACCTCATAATAGTCTGTAGATCTGTACAAGAGATTCTACTGCAAAGGCTATGGTTACACAACAGACTTTAAATTCTCTTGTGTATGTTGTGCTAAATAATAGAATTGCTCTAGATCATCTACTGGCTAAACAGAAGTATCTGTGCAGTTGCTGATACATCTAGTTGCCCATGGGGAAATACATTGGATGTTATAGAGACTTGACTGTAGGGAACTAATGAACAGGCTGCTTGGCTGGAATGAATAGACTTTTTATCTAGCTCATTCTTTGGTCTATTTGATTTTAGTTGGTTTGGTTCATGGAAACCCTGGCTAAGGAGCATACTACAAACTTTTGGTATTACCCTCCTGATAGTTGTAATAGTAGTCTCCCCGGTGTGTTGTATTCCCTCAAAAGTTTTAAATATTTGCAAGCAGCCATCCATAAAATGTCAAATGGTCTTTCTTCAACTGGAATGATAAAAACTAAAAGAAATATGAACATGGGGTAACATAACCTATGAATGATATGCTGAGAGTGGAAACCCAAAATGATGATAACTGAGAATGGTGCTAAGACCGTAAGTTTTCATTATACTCTCACCTAAAGAGAACCTAACCAAAAGGGGAGAATTTTTAAACAAAATTATGGAAGGCCATTATTTTGGATTGAGCTCATGCAGTAGGCCACAACAGACCAGACCAAACCAAAATGGAGTCACTCATGCTAAATGTGACATAATCAAATTGAAATTTTAATCAAGCAGATAGGTCATAAAACAGGCCAAGTTTCGTTTTTCTCCTGTAAACAGGAGATTGCAGCACAAGAAGATCCCCTCTACTGTAACCCTTACAAACATAGGCTGGGCACGGTGGCTCACACCTGTAATCTTAGCACTTTGGGAGGCCAAGGTGGGTGGATCTCTTGAGCTCAGGAGTTCAAGACCAGCCTGGGCAACATGGCAAAACTCCATCTGTATTAAAAAACAAAAACAAGATGCCTTTATTCCCACCTTACAAAACCCACTGTTTTGCTGTTTCTCAATGGGGTTTGAGACAGCATAAGGATATTTAGCATGGTAGTAGAGTAACATCAATGCCTACAGTTTTGGTCAATCTCTCAAAATTGGGGAATTGCTAAATTAAATTTAGTCTAAAGCTGCCTACTTACATATTTTAAGTTTGGCCTAACTTATGGTATCTTCATACTGAATAAACTATAACCTAACTGGATGTATTATTACTCCATTTTCATACTGCTATGAAGAAATGACTGATGTAATCCCAGCACTTTGGGAGGCCGAGGTGGGTGGATCTCGAGGTCAGGAGATCGAGACCATCCTGGCTAACATGTTGAAACCCCGTCTCTACTGAAAATACAAAACAAAAATAGCCAGGTGTGGTGGCGGGCACCTGTAGTCCCAGCTACTTGGGAGGCTGAGGCAGGAGAATGGCGTGAACCCAGGAGGCGGAGCTTGCAGTGAGCCGAGATCGAGCTACTGCACTCCAGCCTGGGCAACAGAGTGAGACTCTGTCTCAAAAAAAAAAAAAAAAAAAAAAGAGACTGGGTAATTTATAAAGAAAATGAGGTTTAATGGACTCACAGTCCTGCATGGCTGGGGAGGCCTCACAATCATGGCAGAAGGTAAAGGAGGAGCAAAAGCACATCTTACATGGTGGCAGGCAAGAGAGCGTGTGCAGGGGAACTGCCCTTTATAAAACCATCAGGTTTCATGAGACTTATTCACTATCATGAGAACAGCATGAATGCCTCCATGATTCAATTACCTTCCACCAGGTCCCTCCCATGACATGTGGGGATTATGGGAACTACAATTCAAGATGAGATTTGGGTGGGAATACAGCCAAACCATGTCACTGGATTTGAAAACAGACTGTAAACTACTCTTGTGTTGATCACTGAGTTTTGGCCTATCAAAGGCGGCCAACTCTTCAAACCGCATTCAGATAAGGCAATTGCCAAGCTGTAACTGATCCAGCCAGTTTTGTACCTCATTTTCATTTTCCGTCTGTCAGTTTCCTTTTTCTGTCCATCAATTTTCAACCATGCGGCTGCTCTGGAGACTCTCTGAACCTATTCCGGTTCAGGAGTTACCAGATTTGTGAAGCATTCTTTGCTCAGTTAAACTCTGTTTAATTTGTCTTAGGTTTTTCTTTTAACACTCATTTGTAACTCTATTGCCTACATAAGTTGAAGAATGAATACGGCTCTGGAGTGGCTGACTGACTGGCTTGCTCAGGACTGAGATATTTTCCAGCACTTTTGATTTTAAAACCAGGACAGTCCCAGACAACCCCTGATAGTTGGTTACCCTTTTTGGGTATTGAAAGGCTCTGAGCCATACTATGTGACCATTCTATTTCATTAATCTTTCTATTCTGAATCCTTCCTCTGATATTCTGTGGCTAGACCTTATCCTGAGTTATAGACCTGGGAATAATGCCTTGAAAGTTAAATGGTTCCTTTGGATAAAGTAAGTCTATTAACTGAAGACAAGTCCATTTGCAATGGACTTGAGCTCTCTATTTGAGTCTTTATTGAAGTCTTGAGCTCTCTCTTAAAATCAAGTAATCTCTATTAAATACAAGTAATCACTGGCTGATTCAGGTGCTTTATAAATCTATTTTAATAATTTGCTGGAGGTCGTAAATTATAACAAGGTGAATGAAGCCAGTGATGAAGAGTTGTGTTGGGATAGCTTTCTCCCTGAGAGGAGAAACTGAGGCAGATAAGAACTGAGTAATGAATAGAAAATTATCCAAAGAAGTTATACAAATTGGCCAATAAACACATGAAAAGATGTTCAATATCATTTGCCATCAGGGAAATGAAATGTAAAACCATGAGTGTGAAGTTCATCCATGTTGTAGCATGTATCAGTATTTATTTCTTTTATGAAATATTTTATAAATATTCCGTCATATGGATATACCACATTGTATTTATTCATTATCAATGAACATTTGGTCGTTTTCACCTTTTGGCTATTATGACCAGTGCTGCTGTGAACACACACATGCAAATTTTTGTGTAGATATGTGTTTCCATTTCTTTTGGGCATACACTGAGGAGTGGAATTGCTAGGTTATATGTTAACCTGTTGTTTAGCCATTTGAGGAACTGCCAGACTGTTTCCCAAAGTGAAACAGTCACTAGGATTCACACTCACTAGGATGACTATAATAAAAAAGACAGACAATAACAAGTGTGGGGGAGGATGTGGATAAATTGGAACCCTAACACATCACTGATGAGATTCTAAAATGGTGCAGTCACTTTGGGAAACAGTCTGGCAGTTCCTCAAATGGCTAAACAACAGGTTAACATATAACCTAGCAATTCCAGTCCTCAGTGTATGCCCAAAAGAAATGGAAACACATATCTACACAAAAATTTGCATGTGTGTGTTCACAGCAGCACTAGTCACAATAGCCAAAATGTGAAAACAACCAAATGTTCATTGATAATGAATAAATAAAATGTGGTATGTCCATATGATGGAATATTTATAAAATATTTCATAAAAGAAATAAATACTGATACATGCTACAGCATGGATGAACCTTAAAATACTATGCTAAGTGGAAGAAGCCAGACACAAAATGCCATACACGCTATGACTGCATGTTTATGAAATATCTATACTAGGCAAATCTATAAAGAGATGATAGATTAGTCATTGCCAGACTCTTGGGTCGGGGATGGGGGTTGGGAAAATTGTGGAGTGATGGTCAAGGAGTGCAGGAGGTTTAGGGGGTAATGAAAATATTCTAAATTTGATTTTGATGATAGATGCACAACTCTGTGAATACACTAAAAT
The DNA here is from genome assembly GCF_028885625.2 of Pongo pygmaeus. Taxonomy (NCBI): domain Eukaryota; kingdom Metazoa; phylum Chordata; class Mammalia; order Primates; family Hominidae; genus Pongo; species Pongo pygmaeus. Next base: position 92,736,926 of record NC_072381.2, read on the forward strand.
TCATTGAATGGCACACTTTAATTGGGTGCATTTTATGCTACGTGAATTACATCTCAGAGCTGTTAAAGAGAAAGAAATAAAAGATTGTTCTGAGCTTTGCTTCTGTTTCATGGCACAACCAAGACCACATTACAAACCTGACTCAACAAGGTTATGTGAAACTCAGGCTCAGCAAGTCCCTACCTCATCAGCCTCTCTCTTCATGTCAGTGAGAAAAGTGCCAGGAATTTTAAGTTCTTCTTACTATGGGATTTAAAAAAGGAAGTGACCAGGTCACCACCTGTATTAGTCAGCGTTCTCCAGAGGGACAGAACTAATAAATATATGTATATATGAAAAGGAGTGTAATAGGGAGGATTGGCTCACATGATTACAAAGTGAAGTCCCATGACAAGCCATCTGCAAGCCAGGGAAGAGAGAAGCTGGTAGTAGGTCAGTTCAAGTCTGAATGCCTCAACACCAGGGAAGCAGATAATGCAGCCTTCAGTCTGTGGTCAAAGGCCCAAGAGCCCCCAGCAAGGCACTGATGCAAGTCCTAGAGTCCAAAGGCCAAAGAACCTGGAGTCTGATGTCCAAGGGCAGGAGGAAGAAAAGAAAGAAGACTCAGCCAGCAAGGTTATTCCACCTTCTTCTGCCTGCTTTGTTCTAGTCACACTGGCAGCTGATTGTATGGTGCCCTCCCACATTGAGGGTGGGTCTTCCTCTCAGTCCACTGACACAAACGTCAATCTCCTCTGGCAACACCCCTCACAGACACACCCAAAATAATACTTTACCAGCCATCTAGGCATCCTTGAATCCAATCAAGTTGACATCTAAAATTAATTATCACAAGTCCATACCTTGTCAATTGGGCACCCATACACATCTCCTGAAATCATACTTAATCTCCAAATAAAGACAATAATAAGGTCATAATTACACCTACCATAACAAAACTATTCTTCATACAACTGAAAGCACACTAATCCTTAACCTAAATGCTATTACATAAAGTTAGTACTTAAATACTGCTATGAAGTCAATAAATCTTATGTTACATGATAAAGGTAAAAGCAAGTAAATGAAGATATTTCTTCAATACGAGTGTAAACATGCACAAACATATTCTTAACAAAATAAGCAGGAATTACAGTCCTCATTTCTGCAAGTGGTCATAGCTCATATTGATAACTACCTTCTTCTACTACACATTTTGTATTACCTTTGCCTTCAGAAAGCACCTTAGCTGCTGGTGGTTTTTTACCTGGTGGAGTGAACTAAACCTTCATTCTTGAAGGGTCTGGGTTATTTGTAGTCATGCCTAGATTGCATTTTTATAATTTCCCATTGATCTTAATCACAGGGCATGGTAATACTAAGAGATGGCCTAAGGAATCTCCTGTGTTCCAGACATGCTCTTTTTGACCTCCATTGTGTAGTAGTAGACTAATTTCATCTTGATAGTTCGGGTCAATCACCCCAGTCAACACTGTAACTCTCTTCTTAGCCTGTTGACTTAGAGGCAGGAGGAGCCCAAAGTGGCAAGGTGATAGTCTTAACTTCCAGTTCAGTTGAATCATTGTGTCTTCTGGTGGCAACATTCTTCCCTCTGGAACTAAGATCTCTAGGCCTTAATTGACAGCAGAATGTAAGGCTGCAGGAACAGGAAGCAAAAATTTTGCTAGTGAGTCACTAGGGGTGATGGTGAGTGGTGCCACTTTCACTTCTACCCCTTGATTCCTAGACAGGCTATGGGAGAAACAGTTTCATACATTGAATGCTGATTCAGAGCACACACCGTCTTCTGCAGAACTTTGCCCCAGGCCTGCAAAGTATTGTCACCTAGTTGGTGCTGTGATTGTGACTTCAAAAGGCCATTCTTCCCATTCTATCAAGCCAGCTGCTTCAGGATGATAGGGAATATGGTAAGACCAATGAATGCCATGAGCATGAGCACACTGCCACACTTCTTCAGCTGTGAAGTGGGTTCCTTTTTCAGAGGCAATTGTATGTGGAATACAATGATGGTGGATAAGGCATTCTGTGAGTCCATGGATGAAATCTTGGCAGAAGCATTGCATGCAGGAAAGGCAAATCCATATCCAGAGTCAGTGTTTATTCCAGTAAGAACAAACTGCTGCCCTGTCCATGGTGTAAGAGGTCCAATGTAATCAACCTGCCACCAGGTAGCTGGCTGATCACCCCAGAGAATGCTGCCATATTGAGGGCTCAGTGTTGGTCTCTGCTGCTGGCAGATTGGGCAATCAGTGGTGGCTGTAGCCAGGTCAGCCTTGGTAAGTGGAAGTTCATGTAGCTGAGCCCATGCATAACCTCCATCCATTGCCACCATGGCCATTTTGTTCATGAGCCCATTGGGCAATGACAGGGGTGGCTGGGGAAAGAGGCTGAGTGGTGTCCACAAAATGGGTCATCCTATCTAGATTATTAAAATGTTCCTCTGCTGAGGTCATCCTTTGGTGAGCATTCATGTGGGACACAAATATCTTCATTGCTTTTGACCCCTCAGAGAGGTCCACCCACGTACCTCTTCCCAAGATTTATTTGTCACCAATTTTCCAATTATGCTCCTTTCAAGTCCCTGACCATCCAGCCTAACCATTGGCTACAGCCCACTACTCAGTATATAATCCCACATCTGGCCATTTCTCCTTCCAAAGAAAGTGCGCAACCAGGTGCACTGCTCAAAGTCCTGCCCACTGGGAAGATTTCCCTTCACCTCTGTCCTTCAGGCGTGTCCTAGAAAGGGGCTGTAGTGCTACAGCTGTCCACATTCAGGTGGTGTCTGCATACCGTGCAGTGCCATCTGTAAACCAGGCCCTAGTCTTGTCTTCCTCTGTCAAGTGATCATAGGGAAATCCCCATGAAGCCATGGGTGCAGCCTGGGAGAGAGAAGGCAGGGTGGCAGGAGTGGGGACCACAGGCATTTGACCCACTTCCTCATGTAACTCTCTTGTGCCTTCAGGACCTGCTCGAGCCCAATCATGTATATACCACTTCCATTGAATGACAAAATGCTGTTGTGCATACCCAACTTTAGGGCTAGATGGGTCAGAAAGCACCCAGTTCATGATAGGAAGTTCAGGTCGTGGAGTAGCTTGGTGACTTGTAGTCAAAGGTTCAATTTCCACGAAGGCCCAGTAACAGGCCAAAAGCTGTCTCTCAAAAGGAAAGTAGTTATCTTCAGAAGATGGTAGGGCCTTGCTCCAAAACCCTAGAGGCCTCTACTGTGGGGCCCTGACAAAGGCTCCAAACAGTATCCCTATCTGCCACTGACACCTCAAGCACCATTGGGTCTGCTTGGTCGTATGGCCCAAGTGGCAGAGCAGCTTCCACAGCCTAGACCTCTTGCAGAGCCTTCATTTGTTCTGGCCCCCACTCAAAACTAGCAGCCTTTTGGGTCACTCAATAAATAGGCCAGAGTAACACACCCAAATGAGGAATGTGTTGCTTCCAAAATCCAAATATGCCCACTAGGCGTTGTACCTCTTTCTTGGTTGTAGGAGGGGACAAATGCAACAATGTATCCTTCACCTTAGAAGGAATATTTCAACAGGCCCCTCACCAGTGGACCCCTAGAAATTTCACTGACATAGAAGGTCCATGAATTTTAGTTGGATTTATTTCCCATACCCTGACATGAAAGTGTTTCACCAATAAGTCCCGAGTGGTTGCTACTTCTCACTCACTGGGTCCAATTAGCATAATGTCATTGATGCAATGAACTAGTGTGATATCTTGTGGAAGGGAAAAGTGATCAAAATCTCTGTGAGCAAGACATTGCTGGCCTTGCTGGCTGAAGGTAAATTGCCTCTGGTGGGCCTTATGGACAGGAGTAAAGAAAAAGGCACTTGCCAAATCTATAGCTTCATACCAGGTACCAGGAGATGTGTTAATTTGCTCAAGCAATGAACCACATCTAGTATAGCAGCTGCAATTGGAGTCACCACTTTGTTAAGCTTATGATAGTCCACTGTCATTCTCCAGATCCATATGTCTTCTGTATAAGCCGAATAAAAGAGTTAAGGCCAGGCGCAGTGACTCACGCTTGTAATCCCAGCACTTTGGGAGGTGGAGGCAGGGGGATCACGAGGTCAAGAGTTCAAGACCAGCCTGGCCAACGTGGTGAAACTCCATCTCTACTAAAAATACAAAAATTAGCTGGGCATGGTGGTGTGTGCTTGTAGTCCCAGCTATTTGGGAGGCTGAGGCAGGAGAATCGCTTGAACCTGGGAGGCGGAGGTTGCAGTGAGCTGAGATCGTGCCACTGAACTCCAGCCTGGACGACAGAGTAAGACTCCATCTCAGAAAACAAAACAAACAAACAAAAAAAGAGTTGAACAAAGATGTTGTGGGGATCACCACCCCTGCATCTTCCAACGCCTTGATGGTGGCATTTATCTCTGCAATCCCTCCAGGGTTGTGATATTGTTTTTTGATTTACTATTTTTCTAGGCAGAAGCAACTCTAGTGGCTTCCATTTGGCCTTTTCCACCATAATAGCCCTCAACTCACAGGTCAAGAAACCAGTGTGGGGAATCTGTCAGCTGCTAATTATGTTGTCTATTCCAGTTATGCATTCTGGCACTGCAGAAATGACCACAGGATGAGTCCAGAGACCACTGGACCCACTAAGTCAGACCTTAGCTAAAACTCCATTAATTGCCTGACTTCCATAAGACCCTACTCTAACTGGAGGGCCATAGTGACATTTTGGGTCCCCTGGAATCAATGTTAGCTCAGAGCCAGTGTCCAGTAGTCCCTGAACAGGTCTGGTCATTCCCCTTTCCCTGAGGCACAGTTACCCTAGTAAAAGGCTAGAGGCTTCCTCAAGGAAGGATGGGAGAAAGATTAATAGTATACATTGTTGGCAGTGTAGTGGGGTCATTCCTTAGAGAGACACTGCCTCCCCTTCATTTAATGGGTTCTGGGTCTGTAAACCAGCTCAAGTCTGAAAATTGATTGAGGGGCTGTGATTCTCTGTTTTTATAATTCAAATTAGTCTTTCATCCACTTGACTTGGAAGTTTTCTGCTTATACCAAGTAAGAATGTAGTAGACTTCTGGCCAGGCACAGTGACTCATGCCTGTAATCCCAACACTTCGGGAGGCTGAGGCAGGCAGATCACGAGGTCAAGAGATCGAGACCATCCTGGCCAACAAGGTGAAACCTTGTCTCTACTAAAAATACAAAAATTAGCTGGGCGTGGTGGCGTGCACCTGTAGTCCCAGCTACTCGGGAAGCTGAGACAGGAGAATTGCTTGAACCCAGGAGGCAGAGGTTGCAGTGAGCCGAGATGGCACCACTGCCCTCCAGCCTGGTGACAGAGCGAGACTCCTTCTCACAAAAAAAAAGAAAGAAAGAAAGAGTGTAGTAGACTTCCTATTGATTTCACTTCTAGGAATGCCATGATTAATTAGCTAATGCTAGAGCTTTACATGAGTCAGACTATTCTGATTGCTGCTTTGCCTCTGCTGTCCATTACAGTAACTACGACCACCTTGATCTTGATAGTTGAGTGCCACCACTTGGCCCCTGCCATCTCAGGATTCAGTTATTCCCATTGCATTTCAGTTTCCAATTGAGTGACCCCGGTTCCCACTGTAAGATCTGGTATACAGAGAAGAGCAATCACAGAGAGCTCTTCAAGAATGGTGGCACTACCCTCACAAATCTATTTTGCAAGGTATTGGTGAAAGGTATGTTGTTTGGACCTTCCCAGGGGGGATGAGTAGGTCTAAAGTGACAAATCCACTCTAGCCTTCCAGTCTCCATAAGCTTTGGATCCTTTCCTCTACCTTAAACCAAGGGAGATCAGGCATTTCCAGCTTGCACAGTGGACCACCTTTTGATCCATGTTTCAACTACACAAGCAAATAAACCATTAGAAACCTTTTTCTAACTCCCCAAGCTGTAGCATTAAATGCAGAATCTCTGCTTAGTGGGCCCATATTAATAAATCCAGCCTGATCCAACTTTATGTTCCTTCTACCTGTCAATGAAGAGTCAAATTCTGGAAAATATTTGAAGAGTTTTATTCTGAGCCAAATATGAGTGACCATGGCACATGACACAGGTCTCAGGAGGTCCTGAGAGCATATATCCAAGGTGGTTGGAGTGCAGTTTGGTTTATACATTTTAGGGAGGCATGGGACATAAAATACATATAAGAAATACACTGGGTTGGTCCAGAAAGGTGGGACAACTCAAAAGTGAGGGAGGGTGGGAGGGTTGGGGGGTGGGGGGGGGGGGATGGTGCACGGCTTCCTGGCCCTAGGTAAATTTAAACATTTTCTGGTTGACAACTGGTTGAGTTTGTCTAAAAAGACCTGGGATCCATAGAAAGAAAATGTTCAGGTTAAGATAAAAGGTTGTGAAGAGGAAGGTTCTTTTGAAGTCTTACATGGGCTGCCCTTAGAGACAATAGATGACAAATGCTTCTCCTATTCAGATCTTTGAAAGGTGTTGACTTTTAGTTAATCTCTTTAGGATTGGGAGGGCCTGGAAGAAAAAGATCTAGTTATGTTAATAGAGATTCTTATAGATGCCAATTTCCCACCACAAAAGACAGCTTTGCAGGGCCATTTCAAGATATAGCAAAAAAACATATTTTGGGGTAAAATATTTTTATTTTCTTCCTTGTCTCATGATGTTATGCCAGAGTCAGGTTGGAAAGTAAGTTACCATATATAGGGTTAAATAAAATCCATCCGATGAGAATTTGTGGTTTGTAGGGCTTGACTCCCCAGACCCCTTAGATAGGAATTTGGGCAAGATAAAAAAAAAAATAGAGCTTAGTCCTCACATCATTATCCTACACCTTTAATGTCCATTCCTTCACGTGTTCTCCAGATTTCTGCTTCTATAAATTAGAAAACTCAAGTAGTTCTTTCCTCATGGGTCACACTCTGAACTTCACCTCTAGGGACCTGCTGGCACTTGAGTCTAGTTACTGGCATAGAAGCAAAGAGTGGGTGTTGGGGCTGGGTCCTGAGAAGAATCAGCATTGTCTTGCCTGGCAACTGCCTCAGGGGGGCCATCACTGTTTCCTCAAGCAATGCAAGGTTAATCTCTTCAGACAAATGTAGAAAGGCTGATAGCAGCCTGGGTTGGGGAAGGGATGTTGCCACCACTGTCAGTGGGGAGGCCGTCTCCTCTGGCAAAAAAAGGCTTATTAGAATTTAGGAGCTCAGTGCCCCCAGATTCATCAGAGTCCTCCCACACATCCCTGTCCCAGGTTACAGGGTCTCATTCCTTCCCTACCAATGCCCTTACTTTAACAGTAGACACTTGGTAAGGCTGAGCATGCACCTTTTGCTGTAGGTCTTGTGTCTGATTCTCAGCAATTTCAGCCCTTTGTCTGCAGAAGATAAAACTCTCACCCAGGGCAATCATAGCAGATTTGAGGCTACGTATGCGCTTCTGAGGCCAGAAGATAGAATCCCTGAGCTCATCCTTTTTTTTCAGCACTTGTCCAGTGAACTTAGGAACAACCAACCAACTTCATTATATTCCTTGGTTCTCTGTAAATGTTCAAAGTTATTATGTATAGAGTCACTAAACCCCTCGACTCTGAGGAGCAGTGAATCAGAAGTATAAAATGCACTTATTTTTCACAATTCTAAACCACACCAAGAACTATCAGTGTTCTCCATACTATTAGAAGTAGAGTCCTTAGCACTTTTAGGTCTAATGAGATTAAAGAGCCAACTCCAGAAACCCCAAAACCAACTAAAGAAATCCATCCTTAAAATGGATGGAAAGGACATGTGTTTGCTAAGCTTTTACCATTTACAGAGTTTTGGTTGAAACTGTAGGAATCTATTTAAAGAACTCAAATTATCCTGGCCAATAGGAGGGAGAGTTTATTTATGATCTGAAAATAATACATAGTCTATTCTCCATTCTTTTGATGCCAACAAGGAAAGAAACCTGGTCTAGAAAATGCTCTGATGTGTGTTTTTTTGATATCAAGCTCCTGCCTTTGGACTCAACTGACATACACACACACACACACACACACACACACACACACACACATGGGATTTTGTTAGGGAAAATTGGCTCACGTGATTACAAGACAAAGTCCCACAATAGGCCATCTGCAAGCTGAGGAAGAGAGAAGCCAGTAGTGGATCAGTCCAAGTCCAAAAGCCTCACAACCAGGCAAGCTGATAGTGCAGCCTTCAGTCTGTGGCCAAAGCCCCAAGAGCCCCCGGGAAACCACTGGTCTAAGTCCCAGAGTCCAAAGACCAAATGACCTGGAGTCTGATATCCAAGGGCATGAGGATCAGAAGGAAGCCAGAAGACTCAGCCAGCAAGGTTATCCCATATTCTTCTGCCTGCTTTGTTCTAGCCATGCTGGCAGCTGATTGTATGGTGCCCACTCACATTGAGGGTGGGTCTTCCTCTTCTAGTCCACCAACTCGACTGTCAATCTCTGCTGATAACACCCTCACAGACACACCCAAAAACAATACTTTACCAGCCATCTAGGTATTCTTCAGTCTAATCAAGTTGACACCTAATAACCATCACACCATCCTTCTACCACAGGCAGTGGCAGGGCTGAAAAGGACATGTGTTTGCTGAGCTTTTACCAGTTACAGAGTTTTGGTTGAAACTGTAGGAATCTATTTAAAGAACTTAAATTATCCTGGCCAATAGGAGGGAGAGTTGATTTAAGATCTGAAAATAATACTTAGTCTATTCTGCATTCTTTTGATGCCAACAAGGAAAGAAACCTGGTCAAGAAAATGCTCTGATATGTGTTTTTTGATATCAAGCTTCTGCCTTTGGACTCAACTGATATGAAATTTCTGATTTTTTTCAACCTGGGCAAGGCTTAAGATATTACTGCAAAAGCATTTTCTCCAATAAAGAGTTTGCTAAGCAAATTGACATTATGAACATGCTTTCATGGACTCATTAACCTACTTTAAAAAACAAGTTGTTTATGAAGTTCACCAGGTGAACATGTGTGGACAGGGCTAATGAATGGAAATACATCTTCCTAGCAGGCTCTCAATCTGTAAATATAGTTCAGAAGCTAGCAGTTAGTTCCTGTTGTTGGAGGTATTTGAAAACAAAAGTCAATTTATTTTAAATCATTAAAATTTTAAAAATAGATATACTCTTCTAAAACCATTTGATCTCCTCCTATGCAGAATGACTTTTCTACTAATAACTCCAAGTTAATGAACATTTTATTCTGTCTAATGAGTTTTTTTTAATTGCATGCACAGACGTGGGAGGGGTAGCGTGCATAGTGGTTACAAATGTGCACTATAGAGCCAGACTCTCTGGGTTTGAATCCTGCTCTGCCACTTTACTTAGTAGGTACTTACGCTGTTTGTGCCTCATATCCTCTTCTATAAAATGGGAATAGCAATATTACCTGCTTCATAGTTGTTATGAAGGTTAAATTAGTTAATATATGTAAGGTACTCAGAAGAGTATTAAGTGCTATGTGCATTAGCTTTATTGTCTTGACTTAGCCAACTAAGCACTGGGCCTCAAACAACAAATTAATCTGAACAAGTCAACCTCACTTTATTGTACCACCGTGGGAATTTGTATTTGCAAAAGAACCCAAGCATTAGATCATGGATGGGTTAAGCTGGTACTTTCTCAGCAGAATTCTAAGAAAGGTGTCCATGGCCAAGTAGATTAAGGAATGGAATGGATAATTAAGACTAAGGTTGAAATTTTTCTTTTTTTTAGGCAGGAAAATGTTTACAGAATTCCACAGATAATTTCTTTCCAGGTTTATTTGAAAAGAGCACTCTATATCAGTTTAAGATTGTTTCTTGGAATATTTGTATTTTGTATATGACTAGCACACCAGAACTGCAATGGGGTGAATGAATTAAAATAAATACTTCCCCTCTCTCCGGTCTGTCCCTCCAAGAAGACAAAGAAAAGAAGGAACAACGGTCGTGCCAAAAAGGGCCGCAGCCACGTGCAGCCTATTCATTGCATGAACTGTGCCCGATGCGTGTCCAAGGACAAGGCCATTAAGAAATTCGTCATTCAAAACATAGTGGAGGCCGCGGCAGTCGGGGACATTTCTGAAGCAAGCGTCTTCGATGCCTATGTGCGTCCCAAGCTGTATGTGAAGCTACATTACTGTGTGAGTTGTGCAATTCACAGCAAAGTAGTCAGGAATTGATCTTGTGAAGCCCGCAAGGACTGAACACCCCCACCCTGATTTAGACCTGCGGGTGCTGCCCCACGATCCCCACCAAAGCCCATGTAAGGAGCTTAGTCCTTAAAGACTGAAGGCGGACTATTCTCTGGAGAAAAATAAAATGGAAATTGTACTTAAAAATAAATAAATAAATACATAAATGCTTCCTATTATAATAGCTTTTTAAGGTTTAGATGTAATAATTTCACAACTCCTATTACATACAAGTGCATCTTTGGGATGCAAGTACATATATGTTCAGCTTATTAGCATGTTATTTTCAATTCTGCTCAAAAATTCTCAACTCAGCTGACTTATTTTAATAGGGACAAAATTTTCACATTCCAACTTGAACAGGGAAGTGGTAACAATTGATTTAGACAGGAGTATCAGAATTTCATTTCGCTAAGGTCTTTTTTGTGCTTCTTAATGCAGTAACACTAGGATAGAATGAATATTGTTGGTATCACCACTTCTGCAAATGTGCTCCCTCTTCTTTTCTGTTTATTCTAGAAGGTTTACTCACACACTAAATATGGGATGCTCCAGTTTTTTATGCTGCAAGTTTGAAATAATACCATTTATTTCAACTACTTAAAAAATACGGGGCTAGGTGCAGTGGCTCACGCCTGTAATCCCAGCATTTTGGGAAGCTGAGATGGGAGGATTGCTTGAGCCCACAAGTTTAAGACCAGCCTGAGCAAAACTGTGAGACCCTGCCTCTAAAAAAAAAAAAAAAAAAAAATTAGCTGCATCCATTGTTCCAGCTACTCAGGAGACTGAAATGGGAGGATCCCTTGAGCCCAGGAGATTGAGACTGCAGTGAACCATGATCATGTTGATGCACTCTAGCCTGGGTAACAAAGTGAGAACCTATCTCAAAAGAACCAAAACCAAAACAAAAGACTTTGGGTTATAACTCAGAATATGTGAGTTTGGTGAATTTCTTCCAGAAAAAGAAACATTCAATGTTTGATTACCTGCCTTTGAAAAAACTGGCTGTCCTTCTGAAAAAACCTTGCAAATAAAATTGCAAAGAATGCAGGTGTAGAGAGAACTGAGATAACAGCTTGTCCAAAAGGAAACGAGAGTCATTTGTTGAGCAATTTAATGGATCTGAGGTACACTGATCTGATGAGGTACATGATCCGATGAGGTAAATTGCTAACCATTACCACAATGTCCTAAGGGAAACAGAAGGGATTGCATCAGGGCCCCCTGACTAAAACTGAAATATGTTATTGTTTCTGGCCACTCATGGATGGCAGACAGAGTGACATTGAGAGCATGCACCTGGGCTGGAATCTCAGCTGAGCCCCTTTATACAAGGGCTAGGCAAACCTGGGAAAGTTAGTCAAACAGTTGTTTGCCTCATCTGTACAATGGAGGGAATAATATTCTATTTTATTTGTAATAATACATATCATGTTAGTTATCTGTTGCAGCATTAGAAACTTAATGGTTTAAACAACACACATTTAAAATCTCGAAGTTTCTGAAGGTCAGCATTCCAGGCTTAGCTGGGTGTTTCTGCCTCAAGGTCTCTCACAAGGGTGCAATCAAGGTGTCAGTCAGGACTCTGGTGATATGGGTTGGCTGTGTCCCCACCCAAATCTCATCTTGAACTGTAGCACCCATAATTCCCATGTGTTGTAGGAGGGACCCAGCGGGAGGTAATTGAATCATGGGAGCGGGTCTTTCCCATGTTGTTCTTATGGTAGTGAATAAGTCTCATGAGATCTGATGGTTTTATAAAGGGGAGTTCCCCTGCTCAAGCTCTCTTTCCTGCTGCCATGTAAGATGTGATTTTACTCTTCATTTGCCTTCTGCCATAATTGTGAGGCCTCCCCAGCCGTGTGGAACTGTGAATCAATTAAGCCTCTTTCCTTTATAAATTACCCAGTCTCGGGTATGTCTTTATTAGCAGTATAAGAACAGACTAATACATCTGGTCTCATCTGGAGGTTTGACTGAGGGAAGATCCACTTCTAAGCTCACTCTGTGACTACTGGTAGGCCTCAGGCTGTCACTGGCTATTGACTGAAGACTAATTAGTTTCTTCCCTGGTGGACCTCTTCCTAGGGCAGCTCACAACACAACAGCTGGCTGTCCTCAGAGGGAGCCAGGGAGACAGCAGGAGGGAGTGAGGAAGATGGAAGTCAGTCTTCTTGTAACCTAATCTTGGAAGTGACATCCAATCACTTTTGCCATATTATAGTCCCTAGAAGCCAGTCATTAGCCCAGCCCACTTTCAAGGGGAGAAGATGACACAGCAGGAGATGGGGACAATGAAGGCCATCTCAGAGGCTGCCGACCACATATACAAACACATGCCTTTCCTGACTTCTAGCACCAGTCTCAGGAAGGAGTTTGTAGCCTCATGCAGGATTAAATAGTTCCTGGCAGAAATAAGCTCTGCCCAAGGATTAAGGACAGCTGAATTTGACACCTATAAAGCAACACTCTTGAATTCTTCCTGAATTCAGTAAAATGAGTCAGTTAATTAACTCATCGCTAGAGTTTTTTGCCATATCAGTATATTCCCAGTGGAACAATGAAGATTAACCTGAAAAATGAGTCATGGTTATAGCTATTGCATCCTGAATGGCACAAAACATCAAGGAAATATTCTTTCAGTATTCAAAAGCTATTATTCAGCAATGAAGTTGCTCATGCCATTGATGAACGAGTAAGGGAAGTTCCAGCACAGTAGTGCAGAAGCTGAAAGGAGGCTCACTTTAATGAATGTAATTTTTATGAGGGTAAAAAATAGTTTAACAGATCATATATCAGATGAAATGATAATAAATTTATTGTGAAAAGGGTTAGCAGATTAGGATGCAATCTTATTTGTCAAATCATGCTTGAATTATACCCTAGCTTGACTATGCACTACGAATTTGGCAAAAATCAAGGAAAACATTCTATGAGAATCAGTTGGCTATGTGGAATTTATAAGAGAGTATGAATATTTGATATTTTTTGTAAGTTGTGACCTCCTGATTGAAGGCATAGGCATCAGCTTACTACCATTCATTATCATGTTTGCACTAAGGCAATGATAATTGATAAAAACTCCTGAGTACTGGTGAGGAAAGTTCTGATGCTTTAGTAGTGCTGAAAGAAATATGGGCAGGGAGGTTCCAGATGCAGAGGAAGAAAAAAACTTTTCCTATACCCTCTTGGGTTTAGGGGCTGGGGCCTGTGACTTAAACTGACAAATGACAGATTAATAAAAAGTTATTTTATATGCACATAGGGAGGGAGGTGTCACAGAAAAGCAGTGAAAACCCAAATCAGTCAGGCCTAAGAGCTTATATATCATCTTAACAAAGGGTGATAAATTCTGGAGAAATGATAAGACAAAGGAAAAGGGGCTTGGGCTTCTAATGGTGGTACATTGTGGGAGGGTAAATATATGGGGGAAGCTCATTGAAGAAAAGGGTTATGGTAGTAAGGTTTGTTTGTGCAGACTCATCTCAGTGCTGACTTACCAGCTCCTGTGACACAGGTTGTTCTCTGCCTTCTGGTATGGGAGAGGGGAGGGGAGATACTTTTACAAATGGAAATTTGTTATATTTACCCTACTTTTAGGCAGAAAACGGGAGGGTAGAGAGTTCCTTCTGAATCTGCTATTTCTCAATTGTTTTAACTTCAAAATAATCCGATGCCAAAGTGGTGTATTTGGGGGTGGTATATTCTGATCCCCTTCACCAGACTCTCAATCTGTCACAACTTGACAGTCCTTAGACAAACTATTGTGCAAGCTCTCACATATCTTCAAGTGGAATTTGATGAATTCCAAAGTATGCTGTCAAAGGCATACTTTGGAAGCTGCCACAGCCTAGAGTCTAAGGAAAGCCTGAGCCAGGCAAAGTCTCCAGACATTGTATTGCAGAAATGACAGCACTCTCAGTGGGACAGTTTCCCAAGGTGTGTCGAGCCACATTTGGAAGGATCAGATTGGTGTCTCATGGGGCTGATGTGAAAGGACGTCTGCTGACATACGGGAGCTTCTGATCCGAGAAGAGCCTGCGGGGTGGTAGCAATGTCCACTTGGATTCTTTTGAGGTACACACTGGCTGGGTTTTGGATACCAGCACCTCTGCCAATCCAGCATCAAGTGTTCTGTGCTTCAGGCCCTCCAACATTCTTGTGATACCATTTTTCTAGGTCTTCACTTCTGCTGTGTCTACGCTTCTCTTCTTTACCTAAAGGCTCTGCTTACTCATGGATTCCATTGCCTGATGGCATTTGCTCAATGGCTTTTCTTACTTTGTCTTTCAGTTTCTGCTGCCAATATGGAGTTCCTGTCTGCCTCATATTTAAATTTCTGCCTCCTCCCAATGTGGGGCAGTTTCCTGGCTCTCTTTACACGATCTATTTTGGGATGGTGGAAAGATCTAGTTCTGGGTGTGCAATCATGTTGGACCTAATGCTACTACATTGGCTGGGCATGGTGGCCCACACCTGTAATCCCAGCACTTTGGGAGGCCAAGGCAGGTGGATCACCTGAGGTCAGGAGTTCGAGACCAGCCTGGCCAACGTGGTGAAACCCCATCTCTACTAAAAGTACAAAAATTAGCCGGGCATGGTGGCGGGTGCCTGTAATCCCAACTACTCAGGAGGCCAAGGCAGGAGAATCACTTGAACCCAGGAGGTGGAGGTTGCAGTGAGCCAAGGTCGTGCCACTGCATTCCAGCCTGGGTGACAGAGTGAGACTCTGTCTCAACAACAAAAAAAGAAAAAGCTACAACATCCTCCTTTCTTCCACACTCAGGGTGAGTGTGGACACCTCACAATTGAAGGGAGAAAAAGCACAATTCGTCTTGCAATAGAGAGACTCTTTTGCAAGACGGGTGCTATAATCTTGTGTAATCACATGCACATAATCACAATCACATGCCTCACTTTGCCTTTACCATATTCCATTGGTTATAAACAAGTTACAGGTCCCACCCACATTCAAGGGGAGGGCGTTACATAAAGGCATGAATATCAGAAGGGGGAACCATGGGGACTACTTTAAAGTCTATCCACCACATCTCCTTGGTCTCCTTCAGTCTGTGACTGTTCTCAATTTGTCCTTTTCTTTCATAACCTTGACTCTTTTGAAGAGTACTGATTGTTTATCTTGCAAAATGTTCTCCATCAGGTTAGTCTGACGTTTTCTCATTATTGGGTTAAAGTTATGTATTTTTGACAAGAATACCACAGAAGTGACATGCCCTTCTCATTACATCCTGTAAGAAGGTACATGATGTGCGTGTTTTGTTTGTTATGTTAGCCTAGATCATATGGTTAAGATAAGGTATGCTGGGTTTGTCCACTGTGAAGTTACTTTTCTCCCTTTGTAAATAGTAAACATCTTGGGATAGAAACTTTGAGACTATAAAAATATACTCTTTCTACTTGAATTTTTTCCCACAACTTTAAGATTTCATTGATGGATTGTGTCTGCAACAATTACTAATGGCAATTTATTGTTTCTCTCATTCCTTTTACATTTATTAATTGGAATCTCTCCAAAAGAAAGATTTATCCCTCTCTTCCATGTATTCATGTATTCAATCACTTATTTATATCATTATGGACTCTTAGATGTCTATTTTATTCTGTGGGTTATAATTCAATACTATCATTACAGATTTTGTGGTTCTAGTTGTTCTAGCTTTGGCAACTGGGAGTTCTTTCAGGCTGGCTTGTGTGCCTTTTGATATAGCCCATTCTTTTTTTGAATACTTCCTTACTTTCTAGCACAAGAGGCTCCAGCCTCATTTTGTAGTCTTCCTGCCTCAGCCCTGGAATCAACTACTTCTCCAAGGAGCCCTGATTTCTTTTATTGAAGAATAGTATTTAGAAACCAAGATCTCAATACTAGGTGTGTTCATTGCTATTGTAATTTTATTGCTTTTAGACTCTCTCAGTGGACAGAGCTAGGAAATACAAACATGTATACCAGCACATTCATACACACATATCTATATCTATATCTACCTATATGTATGTATATTAAAAACCTAGGCATTCGTACTTGTATTAGTCCATTTTCACACTGCTGATAAAGACATACCCAAGACCGGGTAATTTATACAGGAAGGAGGTTTAATGGACTTACAGTTTCACGTGGCTGTGGAGGCCTTACAATCATGGTGGAAGGCAAGGAGGAGCAAGTCATGTCTTACATAAATGGCAGCAGGCAAAGAGAGAGCTTATGCAGGGAAACTCCCCCTTATATAACCTTCAGATCTTGTGAGACTTATTCACTATCATGAGAACAGCATGGAAAGACCTGCCCCATGATTCAATTACCTCCCACCAGGTCCCTCCCACAACATGTGGGAATTCAAGATGAGATTTAGGTGGGGACACAGCCAAACCATATCAATACTGATACCTCTATTTCCTGTCTAATGCCACCAGGTTATTCTAGCTTTTCCTCCTTCTTCGTAATTTCTTTCACTCACAGAAAGCTGGCTCTCATTACCAGCAATATACCTACCTATTTATTCAAACCTAGTATACATATAAAATAGTTTCAGAATTGCTAACCCATATCTTTGTGAGGAAAAAATTTGTGGCTGGGAACAGTGGCTCACACCTGTATTCCCAGCACTGTGCGAGGCTGAGATGTGAGGATCACTTGAGTCCAGGAGTTCAAGAGCAGCTTGGGTAACATAGTTAAGACCTCACCTCTACAAAATATCAAAAAATTAGCTGAGCGTGGTGGTACGTGCCTGTTTTCCCAGTTACTTGGGAGGCTGAGGTGGGAGGATCACTTGAGCCCAAGAGGTCAAGGCTGCAGGGAGCTGTGACTGTATTGCTGAACTCTAGCCTGGGCAACAGAGCAACACTCTGTCTCAAAAACAAAACAAAACAAACAAAACAGAAATAAAGCAAATTTGTGAACTAGAGTGCAGTATTTGTGTACAGTTCTTTTTGTCTTTAGCCTTATAGTAACCAGTTAAGATACTGCTTTCTAAAGTAACTTGTTAGTTCTTTTTTTTTTTTTTACCACTCTCTTCAGTATGATCACATGATTCATCTATAATACACTTATGTTCATTTAAAAAAATTATTTATTTTTATCCTAAGCGAATTAACACAGAATGTGGATTTTTTTTTTTTTTTTTTTTTTTTAGATGGAGTCTTGCTCCATCTGACAAGCTGGAGTGCAGTGGTACGATTTCAGCTCACTGCAACCTCCGTCTCCCGGGTTCAAGCGATTCTCCTGCCTCAGCCTCTCGAGTAGCTGGAATGACAGGCACCCATCACCATGTCCCACTAATTTTTGTATTTTTAGTAAGAGACAGGGTTTCACCACGTTGGCCAGTCTGGTCTCAAACTCCTGACCTCAGGTGATCCGCCCACCTTGGCTTCCCAAAGTTCTGGGATTACAGGTGTGAGCCACTGCGCCAAGCCTGGTGAAGCACTTTTGAAAGAGACAGAAAAGAAGAAAGGTAAGCCAATGAATTAAAATAAAGTGCTGCCAACGTTGAAAGCCCTTCAAAATGCACGCAGTTTTTTCAGACTTATTCCAGCTTACCAGCTACTTGAAACTATCAGTTAACTCTCTTTTCCTCAAACCCCAACATTCAAATTAAGGGAAAAAAAGGGTGATTTCATTAAGTAAATATATAATTTTATTATTTTAAGTAAAGATGAACTAAGTAACCAAATTGAGAAATATCTCCAAATCCTTAGCATTTCTCCAAAACAAGAATGACGGAAGGGGAGTAAAGTGGGGAATCCCACTTATAATTTAATAGGAATTACTTATGTATGAGACCTAAGAAATCTGACTAGATTGAGATACCATGTGGCAGAGAGGAAACTTGATCTTTATATCAATTCATCCCAAATTAATGTATAATTTACTTATTAACAATTTCAATCAGAAGCCTTATACAATATTAGGCGGTAGGTAGCTCAGGGGGCTTAAGAAAAAAAATCAGTAATTAGTCTGAAAGGGCAAATTGGCAAAAGAGTTCATTATAAAATTGAGCTGCTTCTTCCATGGGCTCCATGGTGAGTAGTAACAAGGATTTAGCACCCAACAACTGCCAGGTGTAGCTCCTGCCAGCTAATATTATGCATTATGCATGAGGAACCACAAACTGTTAGAGGCGTTTGAACCAGAGTGACTCCATATTGAACAGGGGCAGGGTAAAATAAGGCTGAGACCTGCTAGGCTGCATTCCCAATAGGTTAGGCATTCTAAGTCACAGGATGAGATAGGAGGTCAGCCCAAGATACAGGTTATAAAGACCTTGCTGATTAACAGGATGCAGGAAAGAAGCCAGCCAAATCCCACCAAAACCAAGATGGCCATGAAAGTGACCTCTGGTTGTCCTCTGCTCATTATATGCTAATTATAATGCATTAGCATGCTAAAAGACACTCCCATCAGTGCCATGACAGTTTACAGATGCCATGGCAACCTTAGGAAGTTACCCCATATGGTTTAAAGGGAGAGGAACCCTCAGTTCCAGGAATTGCTCACCCCTTTCCGGGAAAACTGATGAATAATCCACCCCTGGTTTAGCATATCATCAAGAAATAACATTAAGTATCCTCCTTTGTCGAGCAGCTCAAGGTTTGGCTCTGCCTATGGAGTTGCCATTTTTTTATTCCTTTACTTTCTTCATAAACTTGATTTCACTTTGCACTGTGGACTCACCCTGAATTCTTTCGAGAGATCCAAGAACCCTCTCCTGAGGTCTGGATCAGGATCCCTTTCCAATAACAAAACCAGTAATATTACTGATTAATCAATAATGTTAGAAAAAAATGGTATGCTCCAACAATATTTTTAAAGTATTAACTGATTTTTACACCAAATATTCCCCCCATCCTGGACCCTCTACTATTCAAGCAAGACCATCCTGAGTTCAGCGTGGAGAGTAGAAAACATAACTAGAGTCTTCTGATTTTTGTTAGACCAAAGCCTTTAGATAAAAGAAAGAACTCAGACTAAACAAAGCATTTCAGAGAAAAATCACTCAGGCCTAACGAAAAGTTCTCCAATGGAATTGGAGCTAAGTGATCTTGCAGGGGAATTCTGAGGGTAGGATTCAGGAATGTGTGTTTTTACAAGCACTCCAGGGAGTCTTTGCACATGCTGGAGCTGGAGAGACGGTGGGCTAGATGTTCCCCACCTGGCTGCACAGTAGCCTCACCTAAGGGTTTAATTTTTTGGCGCAGGGGTGAGAAAAGCCAGGCAGCAGATTTTTTTTTTTCTAAGCTTCCCAGGTGATTTTAATGACTAGTCAACCCTAAGAACTTTTCTTGGTAAAGTTTATTTGCTTCCCCACAACTCTTTTAGACGTTTTATTGCAGTCAAACATTATAAATGAATTTTTACAATATTATCCAAGGTGTCTCCCCAACACATATATTTCTTCCCTTTCTACTTTATTTTCTAAATTTACTGTACAAAATTAAAACATGGGTGAGTTGGAGGACCTACATTGGGGACAGTGTTTTGCAGATTGTGGTTTCTGAACCAGCAACATCAGCAGCCCTTGGGAACCTTTAGAAGCAAATTCTGTGTTCCACTCTAGATCTTCTGAATGAGATGTGCTGGTGGGGTGGCGCGGCCACAATCTGGATTTTCACAAGCCCTCTAGGGGATCTGGGGCACCCTAATTTTTGAGAACCAAGGATTCTCTTAATGAGAAACTTAAAACTACTGACGCCTGGGACCCACCCCTCAGATTCTGATTTTTGATTGAATCATGCCAGTGTGTGGTTCTTCCAATGATTATAATATACAACAAAGTTTGAGAACTTCTGGGGCTTCAATGAAGACCTTACCCCTGTCCAGAGCAGAATTGTCTTTCTAAACTAAAAGAAAACCAAACAAAAACAAACAATAGGGAGACCTCAAGTTCAAGAATAAGTTTAACAGTGCATATAATAACAACGAGGCCCAATATTTATGTTTTTATAATAGGCAATAGTCTCCAATCTTTTCTTTAGGAGATTATTGCTATAATTGTAGTTGTATTTTTAGTATTCAGTGGCTGAAAATAGTATGTAATCAATAAATGAATTTGATAATATTTTAAGTGAATACAAATGTTATTCTTCACTGTTTTTCAGAAAATGTTTAGCATCCATATAACCTCTTTTAAAATACTTTCAGGAAGCCAAAGGTTCATGAGTTGGGGACCATTAGGGTTTTTATATTTTTACCAGAGACAGCGAGAGAGACAGAGAACGAGCGCATGTGTGTCAGAGAGACAACAAGATTTATTTTTATTTTTATTTATTTTTTACTGCTTATCTTTCCATGATGTGACTACCCAAATTTATGAAATCCTTCCAGAAGGTTTGGGACCCCCTAGTAAATTAAATTATGCTCAATATATTGTATTCTATTCTTTGGAAATTAACTATCCACTTAGAGTATCTATGATATTCCCTAATAATTATAGTATTAAATGTATCATATCACCACATTTCTCAGGTATACTGGAAGATAAAGCACTTACGACGTAACCCCATATAAGTTATTTTTAAATGGAATATTTCTATTCTTCCATACTTTAAGATAAATTTCTTCAATGACAACTCTACTTTCTCTGAATGTAATGTTTTGTGATATTTGCTCAATTTTAGGCCAAACATCACAATTTCTATTTCTTCCTTTTCTTTTCCTTCTTCCTTCTTTCCTTTCTTTAAAATATAATTCTTAAAATATAGCTAACTTTAGTTGGATATTTTTCAAATAAACTTCTAAGTGACATAGATTAAGATCTATTTCACCTTGCTAAACATCTTTTAAAATAAACTGTTGGCTGGGCGCGGTGGCTCATGCCTGTAATCCCAGCACTTTGTGGGGCCGAGGCGGGCGGATCACCTGAGGTCAGGAGTTTGAGACCAGCCTGGCCAACATGGCGAAACCCTGTCTCTACTAAAAAGTACAAAAATTAGCTGGGTGTGGTGGCAGACGCATGTAATCTCAGCTACTCAGGTGGCTGAGACAGGAGAATAGCTTGAACCTGGGAGGCGGAGGTTGCAGTGAGATCGCGCCACTGCACTCCAGCCTGGGCGACAAGAGTGAGACAATTCTCAAAAAAAAGAAAAAAAAAGAACCTGTTGAAGTCTGAAAAACTCAGCCAATTAGTTATTAATAACTGAAGTAAATGATTTGTCTGACATTAAACAAGTGTAACTGTTGTTTTCGCTAAGGTTTGTTGAATTTTGAAGTGTATCTCCATAAATACCCAAATTGTTTCTCCTTTATGCAATGTGTGAGTATACTAATAAACATACTTTTTTTTACATGAATACAAAAACTAGATAATAACTTCAAACTGGATTCATTCAAGAAATGGCAGAAGGGCATTACTTTTGCCTGGGAATAAGGATTTTTCCACTGGCCACCTAAGATCTCTGGGCAGCCTTTTGGTGATAGTGTCAGTGCTGCCAGTGCAATGTTTGCCTATCACTTTTTCTCTGTGTACTATACCTGGGTATTTACTGACAGGCTGGAGCACTTCAGGAAGGAAGAACCAGAAATAGCAGGGTAAGAAGTGAATACCTCATGCAGCCCGAGGCATCAGCTGAAGCAGCTTTGGCCATCAGTAGGGTGACAGATCACCCTCCTGTTCAACTTCCTTTTAACCTTGAAAACTCAGGCTAAATATCACCAGTCACAGGATCTCTTCATAGTCCAGCAGTCATCACCTCTGTTTTTATGAACTTTTCAAATTATTCTAAATATCCTTTTATTCCAGCAATTAATCACATTTCCTTAGAATTATTTGTGTACAGCTGGGCATGGTGGCTAACGCCTGTAATCCTAGCACTTTGGGAGGCCGAGGCGGGTGGATCATGAGGTCAGGAGTTCAAGACCAGCCTGACTAAGATTGTGAAACCCCATCTCCACTAAAACTACAAAAATTAGCCAGGTACGGTGACAGATGCCTGTAATCCCAGCTACTTGGGAGGCTGAGGCAGGAGAACCACTTGAACCCAGATGACACAGGTTGCAGTGAGCCAAGATGGTGCCACTGCACTCTAGCCTGGGCAACAGAGTGAGACTTCATTTCAAAAAAAAAAAAAAAATCAGAATTATTTGTGTACATCTCCATCTCCCACATCAGACCATGGGCACCTCAGGACAGTGACTTCTCCTTCTTGGATCTGGGAAGTGTCCCTAAGTACTACTGAGCAAATTGGGAGGCCAGCCACATGGCTAACACACTCTGAAGGGCATGAAGAAGAGAACATGCAAAAGCATGCTGCTACCTGATTGTATGCGGTAGGTCCTCAGTTACAACTTTCCCTACTCTTCAATTGCATTTTCTAAAATCAGCAATACAGATACTTATAATTTTCTGAACATACCATGTTATTTCACGCATCTCTCTGCTTTACAATTTTCAAGTTTACACACACATCCATCTTACAGAGGGGAGTGCTGACAAAAACCCTACCACTTGTGTTTTTTGTTTGTTTGTTTTGTTTTGAGACAGGGTCTCACTCTGTCACCCACGCTGGAGTGCAGTGACACAATCTTGGCTCACTGCAACCTCCGCCTCCTGGATTCAAGTGATTCTCGTGCCTCAGCCTCTCAAGTAGCTGGGATTACAGGTGTGTGCCACCACGCCTGGCTTTTTTTTTTTTTTTTTTTTTTGTATTTTTAGTAGAGACAGGGTTTCACCGTGTTGGCCAGGCTGGTCTCGAACTCCTGACCTCAAATGACCCATCCGCCTCAGCCTCCCAAAGTGCTGAGATTACAGGCCTGAGCCACCACGCCCGGCTCCTACCAGTTTTTAAAGGCTCAGTTCATGTATGATCTTTCCCCAAGAAAATGTGACATCAGTCCCCATTCTCCTCCCAAAGTCGAACTAGATGTCCCTCCTTTGTGCGCTCACAATCTCCTTTAACTTACTGACCAGTTTAATCCATATTCTGGGTTTCTTTGAGAGAAAATAATGACTGATGCCCACAGTGAACTCAATGTTCTTCAACAGGAGGAGGCACTGAAATGCCCAGACACTTACTCACCTAAGCTGTGTGTTTGCTGGGATCCATTGTTTGTTCTCAAACCTATTTCTGCCAGTCATACTTGTTAGTTTAATTAAGTAATTTAACTAGATGTCACTTGAGTGAATAGCACATGAGTGAAAGAGTTGTGTTTTCTATGAAAACAGATGGATACTTTGGAAAGATAAGATGCTAGAAATCGTACTTTTGAATGAGCCATAGGCAAAACTACAGACAAGGATAGGGGAGGGGTATGTAGTAATCTTGAAAGAATCTCCTCTCAGATTTTTTTAAGTGCCCTTAATTTCTAACTCCACTTTATAAAATTCCAACCTGGAAATTGTTGAAGATGCTTAATGAAAGTAGTTTATGAAGTTCCTATCAGTAGACTCATGTCACAATTAGAAGCCTTTGGCCCCCATATCAAAAGATTAGTGACATGTATGTGTTAAGTCAAAATAAAATGTCTAAGGCATGTACGTATCATCTTTACCTGTTCAACCAATTATGTATTGAAGTGATGGGGAACCAGTGGGCGGCAGGAAGGGAGTCGGGTATCTTTCTCTTTCAATAGATTGTGAATTTCTTGAAGACAGGGACCACATATTGCTCATCTAAGTAGTACCTGTGCCTGAGAAAAGTGTTCAGATCCTCAAGGATTTTCACTAAGTGCTCTTTACCCAGTGGAATGCTGCACTTATTTTTGTTTAGGGGGTTTCAGGTCTTGTTCAGCATTTATGCATTACAACCACGAGGGGGCAATATAGTCACATTCCTTGTAATGACCACCCAGTGGTGTTGCCTCCAAGTTAGAGCCCCTAATGTGATGAGCCCCCCTAAAATGCATTGGAGAAACTGTGGCATAAACATCTCACCAACACTGGCATTCTTTGTATATCCTTCTCCTGTTTATTTGGAGGAGTTGACTGATTCTATCCTTTCTAAACAATACAAGGATCAACTAGCAATCACCATTTTATTAAGTTATGCAAGCCCAGACAGTTTCTGGAAGGAAGAAATGAAAATGAGGTGGTGGGGAAGGGGTAGTACAGGGGAAACCTTCATGTAAATGTCATTAGTAGTATCAGGGATGATCAACTGGCACAATGTTATCTATGGTGTTTTTCAGGGAAGTCTTGGAGGGAACACTACTGAAGAAGTTACAGATTGTGTGTCCATATGAAGCAGAAGACCTCAATCCTATCTCTGTCCCCTGAATGAGTCTTCTCCCAGTTCCTATATGTCAGAATCATAGGCTCCAAAAGTTAAGTTTCTCGTTGCTCATATCTTTTCAGAAGGAATGTCCTCTCCTAAGAGCAAGAGGGTAGTGAGATGAAAAAGAAATCTATTGCCTTTAAAAGGAAAGACCCTGAGAAAATAAGAGTGTTTTGCTTTTTAGTAAACTGCCATGCTGAATCACGACTAAATTGGTGATCTGTGACATCAAAGGGTCATAAACAGCCTAGCTTGAGTCCAAAAGAACTGAGGCCTCCATTTTCACAGTAAAAGAATGTCTATTCCAAAATAATTTTTGAGAATGAATGAAATCTAAAACAAGATAAGCAGTCCTGTTTACAGTTATCATGGGGTATTGAAATAGTTGGCGTGGAAGCTGAGTGACTCAGTGGGCAGGACATTTGGGGTCAGAGCACTTGGGAAGTCAGGCTGACCTTGGTTAATGCCTTAGCTCTGCTCCTAACTAGTGACTACGGTCAGACGCCCTCCCTTCCCTGAGCACCGGTTTTACATTGCTCATATGTAAAATATAGGAATGGGGAAATGGGACAAATGATCTCAAAACCTCTCCCAGGTCTAAACAATCATATATTTCTTTCCCAGGAAGTAGCTTACATATTTTTCCTTAATTTCCTCTGTTTCAGGAAGATAGCTTTTTGTTTTTAGATGCAACATAAAAAAAAAATCATGCAAATTGCTATTTTTCTTTTTTTTTTTTTTTTGAGATGGAGTTTCACTCTTGTTACTCAGGCTGGAGTGCAATGGTGCAATCTCGGCTCACTGCAATCTCTGCCTCCCGGGTTCAAGCGATTCTCCTGCCTCAGCCTCCCAAGTAGCTGGGATTACAGGCATATGCCACCACACCTGGCTAATTTTGTATTTTTAGTAGAGACAGGGTTTCATCATGTTGGTCAGTCTAGTCTCGAACTCCTGACCTCAAGTGATCTGCCTGCCTCGGCCTCCCAAAGTGCTGGAATTACAGGCATGAGCCACCGCACCAGGCCGCAAATTGCTATTTTTCAATTCACACTTACTTTACCTTCTCTTAGGGCAAGATCTGGCAGAGTCTAAGATATGGTGGAAACTAATATAAAAGGATTTTTCCAATGAAATAAGAATAGGATGTTGCTATTTAAACTTCATATACATTTAAAATTTGCTAGTTTGTATGCAGAACAGAAACTCAAACTCAGTATTTGCCCCTAGCTGCTTACATTGGAAGGCAGTGGTGGCAGTTTACTCAAAATGAGTAAGAAAATAAATCAGCTGACAACTCTAGACTGTACAGACATGCAGGCTGCCTTTTAAGTTTCTGACTCCTGATTTATTTTTCTTTCCCACCTTCCCACAGCGAAGGGCAGTCAGTGAATACTCAGATCAAGTGTCTGTCTGGAAAGCTGGCAGTCTTCCAGAAATACAATTAGGTACGAAAGAAAAGTCCCATCCCTCACCTCCTTAGAATATTACTCCAACTCTTTCACAGCAGGAACACTAGAGTGGGAATGAGAAGTGTGGCCCTTGTGTGTCATGCTACTTCTTTTGAGAGTATGGTCATATCCATCCGTTTGTGGCATTATACAAGGAGTCAGTTAAGGTACAAGGGGTGTGAGACCCAGTGACTGCCCCCAAAGTGCTTGTCACTAGAGCTTCTCTCCTTCACCTCTACTTGGCCTTGACATTTGGGTTTGTTCAGAGGGTTGCCTCATACTGCTTTCTGGTAAAATCTTGGAGCCCTAGGCCTAAGCCTGCTCAACTTGTGCCTCCTCTTCCTCCTCCTCAGGGCCCATTCCAGTAGAACACAAGTGCTACTTTGGGGGTGGACTGAAACAAGTTGCTGGGCTTCCATTGGCCATTGCCACTTGCTTGACGTTGTGAAGAGGGGCCGTGCCTCCACAGGCCCATACCTGTAACCTGACGATACTGTTGTGAGCGGGAATGGAGGAAGTGCATGTGACCCCCTCAGCACGATGCATAGTGAACAGACAAGCTGTGAGCCTTGGGAGTTATCACCATGTGTGATGATGCTGGTGAAGAAAGCCTGCACTGCGGAGGCTGACAGCCTGGGTTTGTATCCCCTCATTTGGAATATAATCTTGGCAAAGTCTTAAGGCCTCAATTGCTCGTTTGTAAAACGCGAAGATAGTAGGACTTGCTGCCTGGGGTTGGGGCAGGATGGAGGGGGCCCATGAGAATTAAGGCAGAGCCCAGCGGAGTGCATTGTAAGGATCCATGAGTGTGAACCTTCGTTTTTACTACTGCATATGAGGATCCTGCCAACAAACCTGGTGGCTTCAAGCATCCTTGCCCTTAACCAAATAAGCTCTTAGGTCCTAGAGGCAGGAAGACTTCCTTGAAGGGGCGCCGGAGGCTGGTGAGGGGAGTGGAGGACGCTCTGGGACCCTCTGGGGGTGGGGCGGGCGGGGTGAACTTCACCCCGGGCCGCGTGCCGGGCGTGCCATCTGCCGCTCCGCTGCAAGGTCTCGCCGGGGACCGGGGCTGGCGGAGCGCGCGCCCGCGAGTAGGGGCCGGGCCGGGGACCCCGCCCAGGCGGCGGCGGCCGGGTCTCCAAGGCTGGGCGCTGCTTGCGGAACCGACGGGGCGGAGAGGAGCGTGGCGGGAGGAGGAGTAGGAGAAGGGGGCTGGTCAAGGGAAGTGCGACGTGTCTGCGGAGCCTTTTTATACCTCCTTCCCGGGAGTCCGGCAGCCGCCGCCGCCGCCGCCGCCGCTGCTGCTGCTGCTGCTGCTGCCGCTGCCGCTGCCGCCGCCGCCGCCGCCGCCGCCGTCCCTGCGTCCTTCGGTCTCTGCTCCCGGGACCCGGGCTCCGCCACAGCCAGCCAGCATGTCGGGGATCAAGAAGCAAAAGACGGTAGGCTTCCAGGCGCCGGCTTCCCTCCCCGCCACCGCGCTGCACGCGCCGACCCCCAACCCCCAATTCCCCGGCACTTGGGTCCCACCCTCCCCGGGAGGGGGCGTCGGGAGGAGGAGGGGGAGGAGGAGTAAGAGTGGGGCCCGGAGGGAAGCAGGAGAAAGAGGCTCTGTGTGGAATTCCCGGGCCAGCCCTCGCCCCGCAGCCCCTCTCCACCCGGCGACTCTGGGAATCTGCGCTCCTTGGGGTCGCCGCACCCGCGAGAGACCTCCCGAGCTTCTCAAGTGGGTCCGGATCTAGATCCAGGACCAGGGACAGGAAATCCCCTTTCTTTCCCAAGAGCTCTTCCAGACCCGCCTTTTCTTCTGTAGGGTCTCGGAGCAGATCGAGCTGACTCCCGTTCTGCCAGGTCTGGTCGCTGGGGTTTTGTCTATGGGAACTTCCTTGGAGTGGGCTTTAATGACAGACTTTCATAGAGGAAACTGCAATTATCGAAGCAAACTGGAGGAAATTGCATTTCTACACTGGCGGGATTTAGCCCTCTAGCTTGATTTCGGCATCGGGTGGCATCTCGAGATCAGTAATGAGGGGTGAGGGTGCCCCTCGGTTTGGTGGAGTAAGATGAGGGGACTGTGTTGAGGAGACACACTTTTACCCAGAATTAATAATCTGAGCTGTCCTTCTTTAATGGGAAATACGAGGGCGTGTCAAAGAGAAAAGTTTCTTTCCCAGCAACGTGGGCACCTATAAATTTTGCATTCTTAAAAATGGCAGCAGTTCTATTTGTCAATTATACCCCAATAAACTGAAAAAAAAAAAAAAAAACGGGAGCAGTAATCATAGACTCTTAGAGTTGGATGGCGCCTTCTAGACAGCATTGGGGCCACGTCAGATGTGGTCAGCAAGCCTTGATAAAATCCCACTCAGCAGTCTGGCCGCTGAACATTCTATCTTCAGCCACCACCCTGCAAGCCTCAGATGATTGTACTGGTTACTGAATGGGTTGACCTCTCTCTAGTAGGTAGACTTGCAATGGACACATAGTAGGTGCCTGATAAATGTTTATTCTTATATAATGTGTATTACCGAAATATCTTTGAGGTGTATTTTTGGTGGGCCGGGGACAGGTTTAAAAAAAAACAAAATATAACGCCAAGAAGTGGGGAAGGAGTGTGGAGGGGCCATGCAGGGCTAGAAGGGTCACTTGAGCAGCAAGAGAACAGGGTGGGGGCTCTGTGGCTTCCAGGGACCATATTGGACCAGCAGGAGGGTCCAGGGTGTAGGTGGCATCAATTTGGGAAGGGACATTTATCAAAATCCAGCTGCCTTTCTCAGGAGTAATTTTTAAGTGGGGGACTCTCAGCATTGTAACATATTTTTAAAATGATAAATGAAAATCACTTGTATTTTGTTCCTATTTAATGCGATTAATTTCTGTAAAATCCTAAATAGTGTCTTCTAAATGGCAAGGCGCTGTGCCAGTAGCTTTTTATATCAATGGGGTTTTAATTCCCACCTTCCTGCTTGCATCAAGAATTCCTTCTCAGTTGTGATGGGGGACTTTGTCAAGCATTAGAAAGGGACGAGGTGGTCTCTCCTCTTGATGCCTCCAGTCGGCAGGAGCCCAGGAAGAGGAGGGTTTGAGAACAGGGTCATTACAAATCAATTGCGGGGGCTCTGCACAGTCAGAAGCAGTGAGAAATTTGAGGGCCGGAGGGTTTGGTTTTTGTATTTACACATTCTGAACCTTCTATTTTTTGTTAGGTGGGTGTATGTGTGTGTCTGTTTTATACAGCATTAAATTAACTCCTGAAACAGCTAACTGAAATAGAACTTTTCTGAATTTTGATTTAGTCTAACGCAGTTATAACCCAGGCACCAACCCAAGTTCCCAAAAGGGCTAGATAGGTACTATCGGTACTATTTACAGCAAGCCAGCTGTAAATGCATGTGGAATCTCTCAAGCTTTGAATGTTCATTCAAAATGTGTTTTGAAACCTTGCGGGCCAAAGCAAAATCTGTCCACTTGTGTGACCTCTGAACTAATCAATTATTTGATAAGTATTGCTGACCTCACAAGCTAGCCTAGGAGTGAGACTGAGCTGATCTTTTACGGTCTTATAGGAATCATCACATTGTTTACTGCACACAGGACAGTTAATTCACACAGCAGCCACTACAGTAACTTCAGATATTTGTTGAGCACCTACTGTGTGCCAGGTGGTATACTGGGTGGGGGAGGGGGAAAAGGAGATACCTCTTTTCCAGGTTTTTTTGGCCACACTCTCTGGATGAATATTGCCTTTCAGTTCAGACCACTCTAGGAAGAGTAGATAGTTTTGGTTTAAATGAAAGAGTGTAGGATGATTTTTTCATGAGCTTTAGAAAAAATAAATGAAGTGTTCTTTTATAAAGGAAGGTAGCATATTCCTTCTGTGCTATGCATCTTTACCATGGAAACCAAAGAAACAGCTACCAGTCACATTCATCCCTTCATCCCTTCCACCCCTCACCTCCAACCCTGGCTACCCTCCCACCCCACCCCCTATACACACACATAGACACCCAGGAGAGGGAAAGGGACAGACTGCCTCTATGGGACTGGAAAGAAGGGAAGGCAAAGGCCTGGGCCTTTCCTCTTACATCATTTCCTGGATTAACATTTTTCAAGGCCCACAGACAGTGCTATTATGTTCTGGAGACACCCAATCTGAAAACATTGACTCAGATATTAAGTTATTTCTGAAGGATCAAATAAGAAAACAATTGGAAAGGAGTGAAAAGATACTGCAAACCACAGCGCTCTCCATAGATGTAAGGGATTATCAACCTTTTCCTTATTTATTTTCTTTCTTTCTTTTTTTTTTTGAGATAGAGTCTCACTCTGTCACCCAGGCTGGAGTGCAGTAGCGTGGCATGATCTCAGCTCACTGCAACCTCGCCTCCCAAGTTCAAGCCATTCTCTTGCCACAGCCTCCCAAGCAGCTGGGATTACAGGCACCACCATCATGCCCTGCTAATTACCTTTTCCTTATTTTCAGAATTGTGTACAGTATAACATTATTTTTCTAGAAGTAGCTACTTTTTTTTTTTTTTTTTTTTTTTTTTTTTTGAGATGGAGTCTCGCTCTGTCACCCAGGCTGGAGTGCAGAGGAGCGATCTCGGCTCACTGCAACCTCCGCCTCCCGGGTTCAAGCAATTCTCCTGCCTCACCTCCCGAGTAGCTGGCACTACTGGTGTGTACCACCACGCCCAGCTAATTTTTGTATTTTTAGTAGAGACGGGGCTTTGCCACGTTGGTCAGGCTGGTCTCGAATTCCTGACCTCAAGTGATTCACCCACCTTGACCTTCCAAAGTGCTGGGATTGCAGGCTTGAGCCACTGCACCCAGCCAGAAGTAATTACTTTTAAAACTATATAAAGACACCACCAAAGGCAAGACATGAATTCCAGATGAGCAGCCACTGGAGGGAGGGACAAAAAGCATTTCCTAGAGGCCAGACACTCAGACATACTGGATTTCATCTCATCCCCACAGTAGCTCTCATCTCAGGAAACAGCTTTGTCTTCAGGGGAGGAGAAATACCAGGGGCAGGGCACTACTGAAATTCAGGTCTGTCCAGCTTCAAAACTCACGCTCTTGACCCCCCCGTACTTCTGTTTCAGGATGTAACTGCTCTGGCCCAGAGTTTTCTCATCTGTAAAATGTGGGTAATAATAACTTTCCCCTTACAATTGTCGTGAAAAGTAACTCACTCCTAAAAATTGTCTTGCACAGTGCCAGACCCAGAGTTAGTGCTTCATATGCAGTAGCTATTTCATTTGTATTAAACTATACTGTCATGGTTTGGCATACATAAAAAGAAAAAACAGCACACATCATACTATTTTGAAGGCTCAGTAAATGACAACAGCCAGAATATTTTTTTTTTTGTTTTGAGACAGGCTGGAGTGCAGTGCTGCTATAATGGGTCACTGCAGTCTCGACCTCCTGGGCTCAAGTGATCCTCCTGCCTCAGCCTCCCAAGTACCTAGTACTACAGGTGCACACCATCATGCCTGGCTAACTTTTAAAGTTTTTGTTGTTCTTTTGGTAGAGATGAGGTCTCACTATGTTGCTCTGGCCAGTCTTGAACTCCTGAGCTGAAGAGATCCTCCTGCCTTGTCCTCCCGAAGTATTAGGATTGCAGGCTTGAGCCACTGTGCTTGGCCAGCCAGAATATTTAATAAGGAAAAACAAATGCAGAAATATAGAGGTAACAGTTTGAATTCTTATTGTGATAAGCTGGATAGAAGACACTGGTTGCCAATTAGTGTAGAGGTACCAGAGTATCAGTGAGTTTCTGCCAACAACTTTGGCCAAGAAAGATAATCCATGCATAAAGTAAATATTGAACTAACTTCTCTCCACCCTTCCTGTGCTTTCAACTATTCCTATGTGCACCTTAAAATTAGTGTTTCCCAATTCATGCCATCGCCATTTATTAGATCATCTGTTTGGACTTTGGTGCGGTTGAAAGATAAATCTGGTTAACTCAGTTATATGTCTCTTTGAGATAGTTATCTTTATCTTTTATCACTTTTCTGTTGATGCATGTGGCTCTGTGGTTTGCTGAGGGGATAATTAGGCTTAGCTCTAACATGGAACTTTTAGGGAATTAGAGTCTGAGAAGGGCATCAATGATGTCAATCTCAGTCCTAGGAGATTTCTGTTTATTTCAAAATCTATCACTAAATAGTAATGGGCACTCATTAGTCTTTGTGTTTGGAAGTCTTAGGAGAATGCAGAAACTAAAGGTAAATAAACATAAATATAACACCAGTTCAACTGGTCTTTTAGCCCCTAGGTGATTTGTTCATATGACACTTGAAACAGCTTATATGCCCAGCACCTGACAATGATCCTGGCACAGATTAGGTGTTCAATATTCATTGAATAAATGAATGAGTAAATGGCTAGAGAACTCATTAGAGGATGTATTTGCTCTTAGGATCCACATTTTTTCCTAGATTCCTCACTCTCCCCTCTTCTCTTTGTGTGCTTGGTTATTTTTGACTGGGTATTTGTCATTACTGCTGAAAAATTGCTTGTAGAGATTCCTTCAGGCCTAGGTTGAATGACTTTGTTTTCAGAGAGGATTTGCTTTTGTTTCTGCCAGGTGTCTGGCCCCACTCCTAGCCTAGGACTCCTTTAACTTGAATTTACCACTATTTTTTTTTTTTTTTGAGACAGAGTCTTGCACTGTCACCCAGGCTGGAGTGCAGTGGCGTGATCTCGGCTCACTGCAAGTTCCGCCTTCCGGGTTCATGCCATTCTTCTGCCTCAGCCTCCCGAGTAGCTGGGACTACAGGCGCCTGCCACCACGCCCAGCTAACTTTTTGTATTTTTAGTAGAGACGGGGTTTCACCCTGTTAACCAGGATGGTTTTGATCTCCTGACCTCGTGATCTGCCCGCCTCGGCCTCCCAAAGTGCTGGGATTACAGGCGTGAGCCACCACACCCAGCCTGAATTTACCACTTTTTAAAGACTTAGGTGATATGAATTTGGATTGCTATTTTGCACATGAGAGCCAGTTTGTGAATACAACTTCCCAGGGACCACCCTCCCCTTTTATACTCACTTTCTATGCCAAGACAATTGTCCTTGCCGTCTCTCTGAGTGGGAGGTAGGTTTATTCTGGTTCACCATTATTTTCAGAGTGTAGTGTTTAGGAGCCCAGCTTAACTTGAGGAAGACCTTTTTTTCTTTTCACTTGAGTGGGTTCTGGGCTTTGATTTCTGTTCCACCTCTCTCAGTGAAGCTGTCAAAATCAGTTCATATATGCTCCTCTCAGCAAATATGCCCCATAAGGATAAAAGTGCCTCTCTGCTTACTTATCTCTTTGAGTTCTTGCTTTCTTCCAGATTTTGGCCTCGTGGTTTCTTCCTATTTTGTCAGCTATTTGTTGTTTTAATTTTTTTTTTCTTTTTTTTTTTTTAGATGGAGTCTTGCTCTGTCACCCAGGCTCAAGTGCTGTGGCGTGATCTTGGCTCATTGCAACCTCCACCTCCCGAGTTCAAGCGATTCTCATGCCTCAGCCTCCCTAGTAGCTGGGATTACAGGTGTGCACCACCACACCCGGCTAATTTTTGTATTTTTAGTTGAGATGGGTTTTCACCATGTTGGCCAGGCTGGTCTTGAACTCCTGACCTCAACTGATCTGTCTGCCTTGGCCTCCCAGAGTGCTGGGATTACAGGCATGAGCCACCGTGCTCATCCTGTTGTTTTAAATTTGATTATTTTATATTATTACTAGCATTTATAGTTATTTTCAGTGGAAGCATCAATCTGAATAACCTACCCATCACTGCTGGAAACAGAAACCTCTACCCTTTCTAGATTCCTGTGAATCATTAACATCTCCTATCATACCTTACCAGACCTGTGTCACTCTCATAAAAGGAGTACTTTATAAACATGAACTCCAGTCAGATAGCAAGTCAAAAATCTTTGATTTAATCCTTTTTCCCTAGGATGTGCTACAGTGTGGAGTGGGGAGTGCTTACCTTGTCTTGGTGGTCTCTTCCTATGCAGACATCCTTAGAGATGTGCATTGTCCTGTCCAATCCTTAGTGTTGGTCCAATTTCAAGTGCGTTCTTGTCTGAAAGGCCCCTTCAGTTTAAACAACTCCCCTTACTTCTTTCATGCTCTCCTGGGTACCCTGAGGCCGTTTTGTTGCTCCAGCACAACTCTGAGGTCATGGGGGATGAATTTGGTGGGACTAGTTAAGGTCCTTGACATGTCCCCGCTACTCCCAGGAGTGTGGGAACTAGGTTCCTACTTTGCTGTGACCATGCAGGGACTTGGAGGAGCTCTGGGGGCTGCCGAAACCCACCTTCTTTTCCTCTGAGATCAGAAGCACATCCAATGCCCTCTGCTTTCAGAGCCCCCAGGGCTATTTGGCCTCCCTCTTCCCCAAGCTCAGCACCAGGGACAGGACACTACTCCCTGTTTCAGACTCAGACTGGTACCCAAGCTTGCTTTGCTTCTCTTTTAATAAAGATTAAAACTTTCCCGAAAGGTTAATTGGTTTATCATAAGCATTGGATTTGTTATAAATTTTGTCTTCTTGTTCCTTTTTCCTGTCTTTTTGATCACCACATTTTTGAAAAATTTACAATAAATTGGCTGGGTGTGGTGGCTCATGCCTGTAATCCCAGCACTTTGAGAGGCTGAGGTGGGCGGATCACTTGAGCGCAGGAGTTTGAGACCAGCCTGGGCAACATGGCAAAACCTTGTCTCTACAAAAATGCAAAAAGTTAGCCAAGCGTGGTGGCGCGGGCCTGTAGTCCCAGCTATCCAGGAGGCTGAGGTGGGATCGCCCCAGTACTGGAGGTCAAGGCTGCAGTCAGCCATGATCATGTCACTACACTCCAGCCTGGGTGACGGAGTGAGACCCTGTCTCAAAAAACCTCAACAAAACAAACAAACAAACAATAAATTGGTGCACAAGATGAAAATATTTTTTCTCTGTACAAAAGAGCCACTGTATTAAAACTTGAAATATAAGCTGCCTCTGATGACACGTGGTGTATAAAATGGATTCCATCAGTTGACTGATGTGACTTCCTTTAAAATCTTATCAGCATCCCTTTCTGCATTTCAAATTTACTACTGAAGTTGATTTTGCTGTAATTGATATTGTGCAAGCACGACTGTAATATAAGCATGACAAACTCAATCTGTATAGCATCAAATATTAACTTTTGGCAATAAATGCATATAGCCTGTGACAATAAAGATTTTTTAAAACAGTTACATAAATATGTCAACTGTTGCATCATTCATAGTGATAATTTCTCTGCTAGTCAATATTTGATTTAAATGTCTAGTTAATACCTGCTTTATGTTTTATTATTGATTTATTATGAAAAGTATGGATTTTTATCCACCAAGCATCTACATCCAGTCTCATACCACAATTACTTTTTTAAAACAATTTTATGTTGGGTGTGTGCTTTTAAAGTCATTTGTAGGCTTTATGGATTTAAACTACCTAGAAGAAAATCTGAGATTTTATCCCTATAAACTTTATTCTTCTACACCCTCCTCCAGTCATTATTAATTTATTAATAATTCATGCCTTCCCAATTTCCAGCAAAGTCAGCAACCCAAGCATTAGTGATGATTTTATTTTCATACATTTGCTAGTGTTAAAAACCTGAATTAACTTTTTGGCCCTCTGCTGGGGGTCCCATGTGTATTACTTTGTTTCCTTAAGGTCTCTAAAATCCTTTCCTTTTTCAGTTCCTGTCAAAATTCTCACATATATATTTGTTTACCTCACTCACTCAACAATATTTATTGAATGACCAAACCAGGATCTCTATTTGTCATAATTAACAATAGCTACCAAAGCCTTATTTTCTTTAATTATAGTTTTTAGTCTATTCGCTGTCTTTAAGTGTATTCTAAACACAGCATTTGCCTTTTCTAATTGAAGCACTCCACCCGCACCTTTGTATTATCGACATTCTGCCCAGTAAGTCTGGCAGTGGCCTTGAGCTAAAAGCAATAAAATTCTCAATTGACTTTTCTTATGTTTCCTCATTTTTCTACTAAGTTAAGTTGAACATTATTTACTCTATATTAAGGTGTCTCTACTTTAAAAATGTGTGTGTGTATGTGTGTGTGTGTGTGTGTGTGTGTGTTTAAAAATAATTCTAGTATTTTACTTCTGGAAGGAAAATTAGGAGCTCACCTTTAAGCTCTTTATATGGCAGTTGATACACAGCGTTAAGAGCTGTGCCAGGCTCTATGGCCATTCTTTGGGTTGACTGGGTGGGGATATTTCCACTAAGCTAGAACTCTGATCACCCTACCACACACTTATCACTTCTCTCTTTATCACATGCTCTTTGAAAGTGACCCTACCCATTTTCTACAGCTTTATTTCCTCTTTCATTCAACAAGAAATATTTTCCATAAACAAAACTTCCTCCCAGTTGGTTTATTACATTCTGACTTAGCTTTAGCATTTTGTTGTGGCATTCTGGGGACAGAAAATGCAGACCAAAAAGCAGTATTTGAAAGATGTAACTTGACTGTTTTGAAATATTTTTGATTGGCCAGACTGTTTCTCTTTAGAAAATTTAACCCTTTCTCACCTCACTCAGTCTTCCTTAAACCTTCTCAAGTGGTTTAATTGCTTTATCAAAAAAAGGGATGCCATTGATTAGATAGCATGCAATGCAGATAAAGTTGTATTTGGTAAAGGCTGGACCAAGTTTGGTTATACGCCAAAGCCTCAGTTCAGTTTTACCTCTAAATCTATCCATTTCCATTGCTTCCTAAGTTCACAGAGTACTATGAAGTCGATGATAGTAACCATGTGTGGCCTTCCCAGGACCTAAATTGCTGACTCCCAATAGAGAGTGTTTTCCTAAATTATATGAGTAATTATGGTTCTTGGGCCATTGGGTCACTAGTACAACAATGTTTTGAGTAGTTACTAAAAAATAACCAAATCATAACTAAAATAATTTTTCATTTGACCTTTAAGTTAGCCAACAGAATAAGAAGACATCAAATAAAGCCTAGACATTAAAATTCTGATTGTGGAATGTGCGTATTTATCTGAAGTTTCTTTTTTTAGAGCATGTTTTGTTAGAAAATTCCTACTCTGTTGTATTCTGTTCATTGCCACGATTTATTGAGCACTGACCTGTATGTTAACTCATTGACTCTTCACCATCTCGCGAAGCAGGTTTGTGAATAAATAGTCCAAAGGGAGCTCATTTAACTGAAATGGGTCTTTAGAGAGTTACCCAAAAGAGAAGTTAGAATCTTATTAGCTTCTCTGTAGTTAATAAGATGTTTATTTCATAGAGGCAATGAGGCTTCATGCCATGTAGCCAACACAGCTAGATTAGGTAACTAGTAATGTATTACTGCTTCATTTGTAAAATATTCTGGCAGCTGTCTACTGCTAGTATCTCAAGATAATAATAATGAATTCTATTGAGAAACATTCCCCAGCACTTTTATTAAAAAAGAGTAAGTGGCATAAATTAGCAAATACATGTTACCCTCACTATCACACGCATTCTTTCTTTATGGTAACATAAGGTGACTAGTTGGAAAATAAATTTTATTTGTTCTCAGACTCAACCTGTATGGGTAATAGTTTTTATTGCCTAGCCTTACGGCTATGTCAGTATTCAGCAAACGTGAACAGAATAATTTGTTTCCACTAGCTGCAATACTTGAACCAAGTTGTAATTATTAATACGATTTGTAGATAATAAAAAATAAACTAGAACATCAGTGCATTTTTCACACAAAAATTTGACCCAGTTCAAAGTCAACGCTTAAGGATGTTGTCAACCGATCAATGAGGAGTGCCTAGAAATCATGGGATTGTAAAAGGTATGTTCCTTGGTGTTTGGAAGAAAAATTTGGGAGTGTTGTCTCCTTCTAACGCATAGGTAAGGGAAGTCCAAGTTTTTCAGCAATCCTGGGCTAGTGTTTCAGTGATAGGTACTAGGAAGGTTCATATTCCCATTCTCAGGAGATGATTGTATAAAAAGATGGAACACACACACACACACTCATGCTGAGGAGAGCAGCATTGGCTGGGTGTATTTCAGGGGATGAAATTGAAGTCTTTTACTGGAGAGGAGCTGCATTATTTAAATAAAAAGAATCATGGTGACTGCATAGAAGTTGAATCACAGAATTTGTGTCTTCACAGTGGGATACAAAATTCTGTCTAAAGGATGTGTTGTCTTTGCACAGTTAGTCACATTTAGGGAATGGAAAAATCTGGCTCATCAAAAATACCCAGTTTCTTCCATTTTCTTCTCAGTGTTGAGGCTGTGACTCAAAAAGTCTTTTACACATCACACTATGTTATTAATCCTTGTTGACATAATAACATCCCTTGGGATTCAGGAAGGCACCTTGTGTACCCAACAGGGTTCCCCAAATAGAAGAAGGGAACAAGCATTTATCCAGGGACTATCCATACAGTATCCCATCTCATCCTCACAATAACCTATGAAGTAGTTCTTATCCCTACCTTATAGTAGAGAACTCTGAAGCTTGTAGAGACTAAGTAACTTGCCTCAGGATGCAGAACCCTAAGTGGAAGAGCTGGAACACAAGTGCCATGTTTTCAATCATTCTTTTTTTTTTCTTCAGTTAAAATAACATATAATGGATACTATGACTATGAGAATGCAAAAGGATCTTTTGATTATTTAAACATGCATTTTAATTTTGTCTTTGCAGACTAAAAGGATGATGCAGGCATTTTGAAAGGGATTTCCTTAGGGGCTTTTTGTAATGTTGTGTAATCTTTAGAAGATGTGGATTTTAGCAAATGCTGTTAAAAGGCAATAAATGTTATTTGGATGAGGCTCTGTGGCCAGTTTTAGGAACAGTAGTCTTTGGAATTGAACCCAACATTTCACCTTAAGAATACAAGGCTTCAGTGTTCTAGTGGGTGAGTTCATACACTCAAGAATAAGTGATTTTAGAAATAATTGCAGTGACTTACACATAACTCTACACCCAGCCTTGTTCATTATGTGAGTGCTGCACAGTCGAGCATTCATGAGTTACAAGTTCCCAAAGCCCCACAGGCTATGGGCCTGTTCTCTGGATGTACTAGAGGTTTCATCAGCATTTCCATTGCTCAGCACAGAATTTTAATATTTCGTGGTTCAGGGAGATTGTTTTATATACACAGCCTAATAACCAGAACCAATTGAGAAAAAATATAAAGAAAATACAGACAGGTAGCAAAGTACAGCCTACAGTGGAACACCAACAGGGCTAGTGTTAGGAGGGGCAGCTGAGACCTGGGTTGAACACTGTAATTGTGTGGCTTTGAGCATCTTCTGATTGCAGTTACACATTTCAGGAGACTCAATTTTATGCACGTGGTATTGCCATAAGGGTAATTGCTACCTCCCTGTATTATAGCGGAGTTCCTCTGGGCATGCATAATACCTTTCTTTCATCATGCTCATCAAGACTTACTCATACTTTGTTATCAATTATCCTAGTAGCTCTACATAATAGGTAGTTACAAGTATTACAAATCATAGATTAGGCCACTAAAATAAAGAAATGAGGTAAATTCCCTGAAGTCTTCTTGTGGGGCGATGTAATAGTAGAGACCACTTGAGTTTGCCAAGTTTGGTGGCCGAGTCCCATGTTTTGTCTGAGAACAGACAGAGGCTCAGGGATATTGGGATGATATTTGGAATGAAGGGTTTCTTATTTGGATTGCACCAAGTTAACTGTGTGCTGTGAAACATTATACGGCTTCATTTTCATTGGGAGAACTAGTGATATAAATGGTGTAACGTGAATTAAGTGATTTAGCTAATTACACATATTTTTGGATGCTTCTAAAAAACTAATATGTGATCCTTGAAGTAGAGAAAGTTGTACATTCAAAGTTTTCTACCCTTTGTGTGTGTGTTTATTTTAATGAGGACAATGGGAACTACACCATTTCTTTCCTGCTAGTTCATCCTGGATTACCTTTTTATATCCATTAAACATAGAAATTCTGAAGCCATGTCTGCCTACAGGTCATCCTGATTGCCTTTGTGTATAGTTGCAGATCAAATGTAGAAGCAGTGACTACTTAAAAAAAAAAAGTTGTTATAGACCAAGGCTTGAGGAAAGAGAAAGGTACAGTGACAATGAGATATCCTGGGGGAAATTTGGTCCCGTAGACCAGGGGTTAGCAAATCATGTCCTGTGGGCCAAACCACAGTCACCTGCCTGTTTTGGTAGGCCTATAAGCTAGGAATGGTTTTTACATTTTTTTAAAAGACTGATGGGGAGAAGTCAAAGGAAAAATTATATTTTGTGTTGTGAAAAGTATATGAAATTAAAATTTTAGTGTCTATAAATAAAGCTTTCGAAACATGCCATGCTTATTCATTTACACATTGTGGCTTCTTTTACAGCAAGGATGGGTATTTCTGTGTGGCCTGCAAGGCTGAGAATGTATACTGTCTGATCCTTTAAGAAAAATTTGCCACCTCCTGCTATATATAGTGGGGGCCAGTGTTCAGTTGGAAGATGCTTAGGCCCATGGCCTGTCAGCGTGTAACTCTATGTGTCTGAATTCAGAGAGCTGAGTACCAGCTGTACTTCATGAGCCCCATTGAATTGTGTTTGGTGTATTGTCATTGTTTTGTTAAAACATTATTGTTTTAAAGTTCTGTGGAACTGACTAGTGTGTCTACTGTAATGATATTATTCAGATTATTTATTAATTAGAACATTCCCTTTATAAATATCTCTGGAATTTTCTTTGTTTTTGTTTTTGTAGAGATGGGTCTCCCTATGTTGCCCAGGCTGGTCTTGTACTCCTGGCCTCAAGCGATCCTCCCACCTTGGCCCCCTAAAGTGCTGGGGATTGCAGGTGTGAGCCACTGTGCCCAGCCTGGGATTTTCTTTATATTCTCTTCATAAAAATACATAGGGAGACATTTCTGTCTAGTTTTACTACCAGAAGGGTTATATTTTTCCTGAGCTGTGTATGTGTGTTTGTGTGTGTATGTATTCATGTGTGTGTGTTTGTGTGTGTCTAATTCCTTTGTGAATTTTGGGAC
This sequence comes from Pongo pygmaeus, assembly GCF_028885625.2. Taxonomy (NCBI): domain Eukaryota; kingdom Metazoa; phylum Chordata; class Mammalia; order Primates; family Hominidae; genus Pongo; species Pongo pygmaeus. The sequence continues at coordinate 92,777,838 of NC_072381.2, forward strand.
CATCCAGGATTTCCCCCTCAAGATGCCTGCCAGAAAGCTCAGAAGTGAATTTTTGGCTTACTTTTTTTTTTTTGCACCAGCTTTATGCTTGGTACCACTTCGTTTTATGCCCCTGGATTGTTCTTTCCCTTTTCTTGTCCACTTCTGATTCATGAGTTTTTGCTATGCTTTATGAATCTTCTAAGTCACTGAATACTTTTAGGAACTCTACAGAACATTAAAATATAAAATTAATAGTAAGACATATCTGAATTTTTGTTCTAGAAGGTCCCAGAGCTCTCCTTTACCATTCTACCTCAGAGAGCCCTTTTCCTTCTGCCTGTTATCTTGGGACTGTACAGGGCTCCATGCCTTCAGGACCTAAAGCCAGTCCATGAAGTGCTCATTGAGTGCTTTGTGGTCTACTGTTCTACCCTTCCTGCAAGCTTACAAATCAACCCCTTCAAGACTGATCAAGACAGAGCAGAGGTTCTATAGTATCTAGAGTCCCCAGAAGTCAGGAAGGTTGTGAACTTGGATGGGTAAAAAAAATTTCTGTTTTGAGATGAAGTCTTGCTCTGTCTCCCAGGCTGGAGTGCAGTGGCACGATCTCGGCTCACTGCAACCTCCACCTCCTGTGTTCAAGCGATTCTCCTGCCTCAGTTCTCTGAGTAGCTGGGATTACAGGCACGCGCCACCACACCCGGCTAATTTTTTATATTTTTGGTGGAGATGGGATTTCACCATGTTGGCCAGGCTGGTCTTGAACTCCTGGCCTCAAGTGATCCTCCTGCCTAGGCCTCCCAAAGTGCTGGGATTACAGGTATGAGCCACCGCGCCCAGCAGTAATTTTTTTTTTATCACTTGTAACAGAAATTTAGCATTTTCTTCAATTATGAAGACAGGCAACAAACCACAGCAATATTAGCAATACTTGTGACTATGTAACCAGTGGAAACCACAGATACTTTAATATCAAATTACATTGTTGCAGATATTGCAAAATATCTGTACTCTTTATTACTAGAAAATTAAGATCTATAAAAAGATCTGTAAAAGAGTTATAAAAATACTTCAAAATTAAGATTATAGCTGTCTACCTAGACAGCTAGTTCTTGTTATTTAATACATTGCTAAAGAAGCATATTTATTACTGTGCTATAATTTTTAAAAAGCATTTTTTTACTGTAATTCTTTTTCTTTTATTGGCAATCCTTTGTGTTTTATGCATTTAAAAACACTTTTCTGAGAGGGATCCATAGGCGACCATAGGGGTTTTTGACTCCAAAAAGGGTAAGAAACCTCCGTGCATGGGTGTGCCCACATGCATGTATGCACACGCAGACACAGATACACAATTTTTACATATGGTTTCAAGGAGTTATAGACTCCTCTTACAAGACCCATGTCTAGGAACTGCAGTTTAAGATCTTATGCCCTGTTGGCTAAAATTCAAAATAGAGGGCCCTAAGAGGGAGGGCCTTTATTTTGTCTTTTTAAAACACTATTCAAATGAATCTTTTCTAGTAATGACTTACAACACCCTCTTAGTCATAGCATTAGCACTGGCTGTTATCATTTATTATTACCTCTTTCTTCTATAAAACAAGGAACGTATATGTAGTTATGAAATCATTCTCTTGGTTTATACCATATCAACTAGATATTTGTCAGTGAAAAATTGAAAATCTACCTCTTCACCCTCTTTGAATTGTAGTTTGCATTAAAAAGATTCGCATATTTGAATTTTCAAAACTTGGTATGTGTGTATTTTGTAAGCTTGGAATTGGATAAAAAGTACAAATATTATTATAAGTTAATGACATAATCCCTTTTGTATTCTTCTGTGTCTTGAGTGGTTTTGTTGCTGTAAGTCAAGCACATTTATTATTCATCTATAGGGGGGCCAAGGTTCATTTGAGAATGTAATTTCATGCTAATAGGTTGTGTTGTAAGTCCCTGGTTAGGATTTACTTATACCTGCATGGGTTTATGCTTCCCTGTGTTCCATTCATTACGCTGCTATTCTGAATGCATCTCCTAATTTACGGAGATCTGGGTGCCACCTTGGAGATTATGTAGTCCAGTTTTTCTCCACCCTGCTAAGCTTCACAAAATATTGATGCCTGGACCGCACTCCTAGTGAATATGATTGAATGGATCTGTGTTGGGGAATGGAGGCAGTCTTCAAAAACTAGCTACAAGATTTCTTGGTTCAGCCAGGCTTGAGAACCTCAGCCTAGCCTAATTCCTTCCCCATGCAAATGAGAGCCTTGTAACACGCCTGAGGGCCGCCGGCTAGTTAGTAACAGACGAGTTTTCTCTACTTCAGAAAGCTATTTTCCCCTTCCAGATTTTTTTTTTTTTTAATGTAAAGCAATTTCCCAGCCAGTGCAGTCTTCTGTGGTCACTACATTCCTCATGGAATATTTAAAATTAAATATTCCATGAGGAATGTAGCTGGAATGTTTAAAAGCTTACTATCCTTGTCCTGTTTTACCATTACTTAATGGGAAGACAGCTTTCTGGAAAAACCTGAAGACCATTCTTTCTTAGTGAGCTGTTCTTGACAGTGGTGACTTTATCTTTGGAAATTTGCCCCATTCCCATATCACAATTAAGGAGGCTTAAGAAAGTAGCTTGTAATTCTCTAGAGTGTAAGTCTCCAGATCTCACTGTTGAGCTTTGTATGTTCCAATGGGAATAAATCCAAAATAATTTCCTTGTCACATTTGATAGACATGAGTATAGAGACCCACATTGGAAGAACCCTCCAAAAACAGACCTGTCTTTCCTTTGTGAGTTTTCAGTGTAATTCTAGCATTTCTGGGAGAAGTATGTAAGTACCTCAAGGGCAGAAATCCTGCCCACTTATGTGTTTCATAATTATCACCTAAAACTTAGAATGGATCAAATTAACTCAAAAGCTTTGTACCTTTTCCATACAAGCTAATAGATTGCCTGATTTGGTTTATCTGATCATGAATTTTGATCAACGTTATCTCATTAGGTTTAAAAATTAATATGTTGCATTATATAGCACTTATCTTTACAGAGATTATTCATCTTTAATGCAATAAATAAAAGAAAAGCCAAGCCGGGTGTGATGGCACATGCCTGTAGATACAGCTACTTGGGAGGCTGAGGTGGGAGGATCACTTGAGCCCAGCAGTTCAAGGCTGCAGTAAGCCAAGATTGTGCCACTGTACTCCAGCCTGGGTGACAGAGTGAGACCCTGTCTCAAAAAAAAAAAAAAAAGGCCGGATGCGGTGGCTCATGCCTATAATCCCAGCACTTTGGGAGGCCAAGGCAGGCAGATCACTTGAGGTCAGGAGTTCGAGACCAACTTGGACAACATGATGAAACCCCGTCTCTACTAAAAATACAAAAATTCGCCAGGCATGGCAGCGCACTCCTGTAATCCCAGCTACTCCAGAGGTTGAGGCAGGAAAATTGCTTGAACCCGGGAGGCAGAGGCTGCAGTGAGCTGAGATCACGCCATTACACTCCAGCCTGGGCAACAGAGCGAGAATCCATCTCAAAAAATATGATAAAATAAAAAGACAGACATTTAATGCAGATATCTAAGCTTTAAAAGATTGGATGACTCAAGCCAATGGCAATTCTTTTTTTCTGATTTACAGTTGTGTTTTTTGAAGGATGGCAACTTTGTTTTACTTTCTTCTTCCTTCTATATTATTTTGAAGTGAATTTGACTACAAATATTTTGAAAAATATATGCCCCTATGTATTGAATCTAAAAAGCAATTACAGTTTGTCCTTTTCCTCTAATTCGCCTATGCAACTATCAGAATGGAAAATAAATTTCAGGATACTTTTGGGCCAAAAATGACAGAGACCAAATTGCTTGACATCTAGTAACCAGAGTGGACATGAAAGAGGAGTCAATTCCACAGCAAGCCCTGTCACCAGCCCCGTGCAGGAGAAACCTGGAGAATTAAGACAATCGCCTCCCTCTAAGAAGCTTTGTGTGCTTTTCCCGGATCTTCATTTTCATAGGCAGTATGATTTCAAAATGTTGTCCAGTAAAAACTCTTTATCAAGTTATAACTGGAAAGTTACTCACTATCTCTTTATATGATGACAGCATCCACTATGTAAGATTTATATTACATGCATGCGTGTGGAATGGACTTTGAACCACTCTCTAACTATGGTCATAGGTCAGTACCTGCCAGAGAATGGAGATTTTTAAAAATTGTGATCACAGAGTTGAGAATATAATCTTTTTAAAAAAGATATGCTTAGCCTTGTAAATAAAGATAAGCATTTTAAGAATTTATTTTATAAAGAAGAGGTTTGATGGAGCAAAGCTTTAAGCATTGAGAAACCCATAGAACTACAAGAAAAAAACATGAATCTTATATAATCACAGAATGGGGAAGACCACTTCTAAGTATAATACACATTCAGATACTATAAATTTTTTGAATATAAAAACTTTTTTTTCCCAGAAATAAATCCACATATTTATAGCCAACTGATTTTCTACAAAGGCACTAAGACTATATACTGGGGAAAGGATACCCTCTTCAATAAATGGTGCTGGGAAAATTGACTATCCATACACAGAAGATTGAAACTGGACCCCTGTCTCTCACCATATACAAAAATCAACTGAAGATGGATTAAAGATGTGAATATAAGACCCCAAACTTTAAAACTACTAGAAGAAAACACAGGGAAAACACTTCAAGATATTGGTCTAGGCAAATATTTTATGGTTAAGAACTTAAAAGCACAGACACCTAAAATGAAAATAGACAAATTGAACTATATTAAACTAAAAAGCTTCTGCACAACAAAGGAAACAATCAATAGCATGTTTCTCATTCAACCTGTTGAATGAGAAAAAATATTGCATACTATTTTCCAACAAGGGACTAATATCCAGACTATACCAGAAACCCAGCAGTGTAAAAAAAAAAAAAATTCCATTAAAAAGCGGGCAAAGGACATGAATAGACAATTCTCAAAAGAAGACATGCAAATGGCCAACAGATATGTGAAAAAATGCTCCACATCACTAATTTTTGGGAAAATTCAAATCAAAACCGTGAGATATTACCTCACCTCATGTAGAAGGGCTAATATGTAAAAAGACAAAAGTAATACTGGTAAGGATGTGGAAAAAAGGGAATTCATACACAGTTGGTGGGAGTGTAAATTAGTAAAGCCACTATGGAAAACAAATGGAGATTTCTCAAAAAACTAAAAACAGAACTATGATACAGTCCATTAATTCCACTACTGGTATCTATTCAAAGGAAAAGAAATCAGTATATCAAAGAGATACCTACATTTACATGTTTATTGCAGCACTGTTCACAATAGCAAAGACATGGAATAAACCCAGGTGTCCTTCAACAGGTAAATGGATAAAGAAAATGTGGTATATGTTTACAATGGAATACTATTCAGCCATAAAAAAGAGTGAAATCATGTCATTTGCAGCAACATGGATGCAACTGGAGATCATTATATTAAGTGATATAATCCAGGCACAGAAGGACAAACATTGCATGTTTTCACTCGTATACAGGAGCTAAAAAACTTGATATCATCAAGGTAGAGAGTAGAATGATACACACTAGAGGCTGGGAAAATTGGTTAGGGTGGGGAGATGAACAAAGGTAGGTTAACAGGTACAGACACAATTAGATAAAAGTTATAATAAGTTCTATCGTTCTACAGCAGAGCAGAGTGACTACAGTTAACAACAATGTATTGTATATTTCAAAGTAGCTGGAAGTGAGGACTGAAATTGTTCTCACACATAAAAATAATAAATGCACAAAGTGATAGACTCTTCAAATACCCTGACTTAATCATTACACATTCTATGCATGTAACAAACTACCACATGTACCCTGTAAGTATATAAAATATAATGTATCAATAAAAAACCAAACATTTTAAAAATTACACGCCAAATATTTTTTTGTGTGTGTGTTAAAACAAAAGTCAAAAGACAAATGAAAACCTAGGGGATAATTTGTAACTCATAGGAGACATAGGACTGTTTTCCAAAATATACAGAACTCCTATAAATCAATATTTTTAAAAATCAGCAGGTCTGATGCAGTGGCTCATGTCTGTAATCCCAGCACTTCAGGAGGCTGAGACAGGTGGATTGCTTAAGTCCAGGGGTTCGAGACCAGCCTGGGCAACATGACAAAACCCCATCTCTACAAAAAATACAAAAATTAGCCAGGTATGGTGGTGCATGCCTGTAGTCCAGGTACTTGGGAGGCTGAGGTGGGAGTATCGCTTGAGACTCGAAGGTCAAGGCTGCAGTGAGCCACCATGATCGTGCCACTGTGCTCCAGCCTGAGCAACAGTGAGAACCTATCTCAAAAAAAAAAAAAAAAAAAAGTCACTCTCATCACAATCTCCAGTGTTGTACTGGTCCGCTGTCTGCAAGGGCAAGTTATTGATCAGGAGGATTTCCAACCAAGAGCGAGAACCCAAACAAATTAGCACAACTCATCTTCTGCTTCTGTAACAAACAAGATGTCCAGTTGTCACTTTGGGCACTAAAGAGGGACTTGCTCTCAGAATTGGGAACTAGACCCATTACTATTTTCTTTAGCACTGGAGGGAGCCTTCCTTTATTTGGTCTAACTCTAAGTTGGTTTCACACTGAAGTCAATTTTAAGTCTGTGCTTTGCAAGTATGAATTGAAAATGGTGGTGTGGGGTGCTTTCTTGGCTTTGGCACCTGGATAACAAAGTATCCCAGGAACAAGCTTTCATTCATCAATGGAATACACTGGATTTCTGTCTTACAGTTCAGGGTGGGCCAGAAGGAGCCATGGTGGGTCTGTAGAGGGATGAATTAGCATCCTGTTAGAAAGGTGCTGGGCCCCTCCTCGGTCACTTTGAATGCTCCCTGTTTTCGCAGCAGTCATGACCCACATTTTTAAACTTTTAAAGTATAAAGTCCATACAGAAAAATATATGAATTTTCAGTGTGCTACTCAATGAATTTGTGTGATGGTATTTCAGGTAGTATTCTGTTTTCTAATCTGTGTACTGGAACACACTTTCATAACTAGCACACAGATTAGGAAACAGAATACTACCTGAATCCCACAAATGCCTTCCAGTCACTACCTCCTTCTCCTCGGTAACCATCCTGACTAATCTTGCCGGTTTTTGAGCTTTTAGAAATGGAATTCTACGTTATACAATCTTCTGTGTTTGGTTTCTTTTGCTCCGAGATGTATTTGTGAGAGTCATTCATATTGTTTGTGTGCAATTGGAATTTGTTCATTCTCACTGCTGTATAGTGTATTCCGCTGCTGGAATAATTAAATATGTGGTTCTCAACTGGGGGTGATTTTGTCCTTTGAGGGACATTGAGCAATGTCTGGAGACCTTTTTCTAGTTGTTACAACTCACAGTAAGGGAAGGGGGTGTTGCTGCTATTATCCTACAATGCACAGGACCACAGGACAGCCCTCCAACACAAAGAATTCTCAGGCTCAAAACATCAATAGTGCCAAGGTTGAGAAACCCTGCTGTGCATAGTATTGGATCGTGTGAATATACCACCATTTATTTCTCTGTGTATTTCTTAGAGCCTCAACTTGAGCATTCATGAGCATAACACAGCTCAGCCCTGGCTTTGAAGTTCTTGAAACCATGCTTACCACCATCAGAATAAAAAGACTACCAAACAGGAGGAGTTTTAAATGTTTACAATAACTGCTAGAGTCAAAATACACTGTCATGTATAGTCTTGGTCATAGACAAAAATTGTACGTTTTGGAACTACTACAAGAATTTGAAGAGGTTTTAAGTGAGAAAGTGAAATGGGCTAAGTCAAGGTTTTCATCAAAGAATGAAAAGACTTTTCTTAGAAACAGCTTTATTGAGAAATAATTTATATACTATACAATTCACCCATTTTAACCGTACAGTTTAAAGATTCCTAGAAAATTTACAGAGTTGTACAACCATGACCACACTCTAATTTTAGAATATTTTCATTATGCTAAAAAGATCCCTGGTGCCCATTCACAGTGATTCCCATTCCTAACCCAAGTCCCGAGAAGCTACCAGTCTACTTTCTGTCTCCTGATAGTTTCCTTTTTTGGATGTTTCTTATAAATGGAATGATAAAATATCTGGTCTTTTGTGACTGGCTTCTTTCACTTAGCATAATGTTTTAAGATTCATTCATGTTGCTGCAGGTATCAGTACTTCATACTTTTTATGGCTGAATACGATTCCATTGTATGGTTATACCACATTTTTTATCCATTAACAGGTTGATGGACATTTGGGTTGCTTACAGTTTGGGGCTATTATGAAGAATGGACATGAAGAATTTTTGAAGCGTGGCTAGATAAATGATTAGCACAAGTAGGCTTTTGAAGAAGGGACATGATTCTGGGCCAGATGACCTATTTTGTTTAGAGGAATAATTTGAGCGATTGAAAAAATAGAATACGAAGGGAAAAGGACAAGAATGGCACAAGAAGTATTAGACTTACAGGGAAAGGAGATCTCTGATATTTACCCATACAGACCCTAGTATTTCAACGGCATTTTATAGCCATGCCGGCTAGGCTACAGAGCAGCAAAGGTCTACAGAGGAGCAAAGGGTAACATCCCACTCTCCTCCCCAGTCTTGCAGGCACAAACCTAGTTGGCATAGCCTTGAGGCTGATTTTTCCAGTTGAACCAGGAAGACCCTTGGTTTTTGGCAGATTTAATAACTAACATTCAAACAAGGCACTTTAAAAAATCCACAATTTGAGAGGATTTCCTGGCACTATATAAAACCCCTTCCCTCAATGGGAGTTGTTCTCCCTTCTTGAACTGGAGTGTTAATTAAGTCCATAAAATGGAAAGTACATGTAGGATAATAACGCAGATATTTTGTATTAGAGAAAAGTTATGAAGCATGGCATCGAAAAAGATGTTAGGAAAAAAAATTCACTAAAAACAATCATGAAACGGTAAAGAAAATTCCCATCCTCAACCCATCTGCATCAAATGAAGGTGCTGCTGACAGTAGATATTAAAAGAGATGTTGAACGCATAAAGTCCAGGTGGCCGCAATGCTTTCCTTTTATCCCTTCCTACATAGATAGGTGGAAGGGACTCGGTACAATAAAAAGAAGGAGCATGTAGAAAAACATGGGCGATTTGAGACCTTCCAAGGCAGAGCTGGCCAGTAAAGGTGAAGCAGCTGGAAGCCTTTATTCTCCACCAGGAAAGGAAGATAGAGAGCAACGGAGATTTTAAGTGGGAGATGCTGCGTGTGCTTTCCCCATAAATTCTGAGGGCAGTGCACAGTATTCCAAGTTGTGTAGCTTCTCACATGCAAGCTAGGCCCAGAACCACTTGAGTTCACAACTATTTCTTTCTTTTTCTTTTTTTTTTTTTTTTGAGGCAGTCTTGGTTTGTCGCCTAGGCACTGGAGTGCAGTGGCGTGATCTCAGCTCACCACAATCTCCCTCTCCCGGATTCAACTGATTCTACTGCCTCAGCCTCCCGAGTAGCTGGGACTACAGGTGTGCACCACCTCACCTGGTGAATTTTTGTATTTTTACTAGAGACAGGGTTTCACCATGTTCGCCAGGCTGGTCTTGAACTCCTGACCTCAGGTGATCCACCCACCTCAGGTGATCTGCCCAGCTCAGCCTCCCAAAGTGTTAGGATTACAGGCATGAGCCATCGTGCCTGGCCCACAGCTATTTCTTGAAAATGAGTTCAACAATGTGGACCTTGTGTATGTGCAAGGGAATATGCCTTATATTCATCCTCTATTCTATCACCTGACAAGAACCAAACAGACCTCAATGGTCTAAATTTGCATTCACGTGCAGAGTTCCTAGAAATGACGATCCTGCGTAATTGTTGCTGGAAATCATTTGTCTTCTATTGGATTCATGAAGGCTTAAACACATGGTCGGGGGATCAGACTCACTAATAGCTCTTTTATGTTTCTTCCACTTATTGAGATAAATTTTTTTTTTGAGACAGGGTTTCACTCTGTCACCCAGGCTGGAATACAGTGGTGTGATCATGGCTTGCTGCAGCCTCAACCTCCTAGGTTCAAGTGATCCTCTGGCCTCAGCCTCCAGAGTAGTTGGGACCACAGGTGCAAACCACCAACCACACTTGGCTAATTTTTAAAATTTTTGTGGAGATGGGGTCTCACTATGTTGCCCAAGCTGGTCTTGAACTCCTGGCTTCAAGCGATCCTCCCATCTTGGCCTCCCAAAATGCTCGGATTACAGATGCGTGCCACCACACCTGGCCTCAGATGAAATATCCTGCATCTACTCCATACTAGAGAAAAATAGAGAAGTGACATGTAGCCTGCATAGCTTTTTTGAATTCTTTTACAATCACTCTGTACCAGTACGTGTTGTCAACAAAATACAGCAAAATAAAGAGTTGCACGATAATTTTAATGCATGACCAGTGAAGATTGAAGCCAGCCTGTCAGGTTAATCCTGTTTTGTTTCAATCCTAGTCTTTCCCCTCAGGAGCTAGGTTTTTGGCTGGACTGACTGGATAATTGTTGCAGGAACCTCTTTCCATCTTCATGTATGAAAGCAGTGATGGGGTATGTGATTAAGCCATGTTAGACAATATGATTAGGCCATGCCATTATTCTTTCGCAGTTGCAAAGGTAAGCTATATTTCTCAGGCTGTCATCCCCACAGCTAATGCTTTGTGTAAGTCCTCAGGGAGCAGTTCACATGTGCTGATGACAGGTTCAGTTCATAGTGTGACTTGTCCAACACAGGATGTCTGCCGTGTCTTTGAACGCTATAGATTATTTGCTTTGCTTGTTTTTGTGTTTTAGATACGTGGAATCGTACAGTGTGTACTCTTCTGTGTTTGTAAGATGCATCCTTAGTGTTGTGCGTAGCTGTCCTTGGTTCATTCTCATTGCCGTGTGGTATTCCATTGTGTAAAGACATGACAATTTATTTACCCAGACTACCACTGATGGGCAGTTGGGTGTCTCAATATTTATAGCAACTGTGTGAGGTAGGTGCTGTTATTCCATCCATTTTGCTGATGGGGAGATTGAAGCTACGAGTGGCTTTAGAATTGATTACCTCAAGTCACACAGGTCATTTTGTGGTTGAGCCAGACCTTGAGCCAAGGTAGCCCAGGCTCTCTACCCTTACCCTTTTATGCCTCAATGTCTGACTGAGCTATTTAGTGAAGCACTTCTTTGATCTGTCTCTGTCTTTCTTTTCTCCCTCTAAAGGACTGCCTCTGAAGGAAAAATCCAGGTCACCAGGCTACACAGGGACTCATCTCTACCCCTGGGACTAAAGCTTGGCTCTCAGATCCAGTTTTCTGAGCTTAGGGTAGGGCTATCCCCAGTGACCCTATTCATTCACCTGCCATGTCTGAATCCGTGGGAAATCCTTTGTAGGTTCAAGCTGAGCCCCCCACTTCAAAAGCATATTTAAAAGCCAAATTAACCCCAGAGAGGAGAGTTGAGCTTGTCTCTGTGTTGGTATATTTTTGGCTTTAACTGTTCAGGCTCTACTCTTTTCATGCAGAGTATGAGGAAACCTGAGGACTACATTTTTGTTTTGTTTTGCTTTTCCTGTATTAGGATTTTTATTTTCTGTATGGAGTCTTCTCTTTAATGTTTGTAGGAAAATAACTGCCAACTCATTTTATGTTTTTTAGAAAATTGTCAGGCTGAGTGCAGTGGCTCATGCCTGTAATCCTGGCACTTATGGAGGACAAGGCAGCTTGAGCCTGGGAGTTTGAGACCAGCCTGGGCAACATAGCAAGACCCCATCCTTACAAAAAAATAAAAACATTAGCTGGGCATGATGATGTATGCCTGCAGTCTCAACTACTCGGGAAGCTGGTGGTGGGAGGATTGCTTGAGCCTGGGAGGTTGAAGCTACAGTGAGCCACAATTGTACCACTGCACTCCAGCTTGAGTGACAGAGTGAGACCCTGTCTCAAAAAAAATTTTATTTTTTCACAATGCATGTTTCTTTCTGTTGTTTCTACAGAAACATTCAGGTAGAGGCTACAGATTTACATGAAAAGGAAAGGTCAGTTTCCTAGCCTTGTGTCAGGAGCCCATGTGAGGCCAGTTCTTGGCTTCTCCTTGGCTGGAAATAGAAGGGTACAAATAGGGTCACCTACTCTCAAATTCTGCTGTCAGTTGGAGATGAGATGTTCTATTTCCACATCTTGCCTGGACCATCTTAGAGCAGTGCAAAGTTTACTGGATCTTCCAATGCATTATTGGCCTTTGGTGTGATGACAAGATAGCAGGAAGGAGGTCTCCAGCTCCTTCTCTGAGTTCAGATGTTCCCTAGCCCAAGAAGACTAAGCATGCACCTGGTTTCCTGCTCTGGAAAATAAGAAGTGATTTTGGCAGCCTTTCAATCTGGATGGAAGGTGGTGTGTTTTTGTTGTTGTTTTTTGGGTTTTTTTTCAGCAACAAAGGTAGTTGTGTATGTATGTACAGAGATAGATTAAAACAATTTTTTTCCTAGAAGCATTTTACAAAAGTTAAGTGTACAAGCTATCCTGTCGAACTTTGTCCTTTTTTTTCTAGACACTCCTTTACACTGCGGAATCTGTGAGTTGTGCCAGCCAGTAGGAGAGTGGCAACTTTCCAAAAAAAAAAAAAAAAAAAAGAGGCCCTTTTACCCATTGGTTAATAGAGGGGGAGGGTGCAGCTATTTAGGAACATCTGAATCCTGTCATTCTGGAGTCTGGAATCGCCTTCTCTTCCCCCTCCAAGGTCTTCGTATAGCTCACCTCACACCCAGTACACACACCCACTCCTGGGATTCTGTATCCTATTCAGCCACCTCCTAGCCAGTGGACCACCTCATAACTAATGTCAAGGTTATGTGTGAAATCTGAATGTGCTTAGGTCTTGATGGGAAAATTATCTAAACTTTGAAAAATTGCTATGTCTACAATTTCAGAACTGGTTGTCAACTCCTGAGACGACACTTACTGTTGTCCCGTGATTTAATTGTTTTTACCAACTAACAATTTGGAACCAAGGCTTTTAAACCATCCCTTCTGATTAACATCAGAGAAGAGGGGCATTCCTTTGAAAAGAATTCCTAAACAGAATTTTTATAAATGGAGTACAAAATAGCACGAGGAACAGTGAGAAACATCTTCAGGGTTCCCATGGCCTAGGCATGGAATAAATGCAAGGTTAGGGCTTATTTTCTGAGAAATAAACCCTTAGTAGGATGCTAGATAAAACACAGGACATCCAGCTAAATTTGAACTTCAGACAAACAAGAAATACTTTTTTGATATAAGTATGTCTCAAATATTGCAGGGGGCATCCTATGTTTTTATTTGTTAAATCTGGTCATTTTAACTAGGTTTGCAATATATTTTCAGCACAATTTCAACAGTTCATATTTGCTGAGTACTTTGGGCATGATGGTTAGAGTCAGAGGTGACTTTAGGAGCTGCAGGCCTTGTGTGTGTCTCTTTCACCACTATCCCCACAGCCCCAAGTACAGTCTTTGGCATATAGTTGATGCTCAATAAATATATTTTGAAAAAATTAATCAAAATGATAAAATAAGTATGGACTATGACTAACTGATGATGCTTATAATGTAGGTGGGAATACAGGCTCCTATATTAAAAAAGTTATTGTGGCTAATACTATCTTATTTTGGATTTTAACTGGTTAATTTGCTTAATAGACTAGCCCACTTGGTTGAAGGATTCAAATTCTAAATATACGAAAGGTTATTTCCATTTCAAAAAGTGATGCAGAAAGACAAATAGCATGTTCTCTCACTCATATGTGGATTCTAAAGAAGATGATCGCACAGAAATAGAGTAGAATAGTGGTTACCAGAGGCTGGTGACGATAGAAGGGAAGGGAGGATGAATACAGTTACATAGGAGGAATACAGTTACATAGGAGGAATAAGTCCTGGTGTTCCATTGCACAGTGGAGTGCCTATAGTAGCTAGAAGAGAGGATGTTGAATGTTCTCAGCATGAAGATATGATAAGTGTTTGAGGTGATGGAATGCTTACCCTGATTTCATCATTACACAAGGTATACATGTATCGAAATATCACCTTGTACTCCATATACATGTACAGTTATGTCTCAATTAAAAATTTAAAAAACTCTTAAAAAGAAAAAAGAATCAAGAGAGAAGAATATAAAAAATGATGATTAAGTGGAAATTAAACCATAGTTTTATCCGGATTTGATGTAATTTTTTAAATGATCTGATTTAAACTGTGCTATTGGACAATGCCACCTATTTTCTTTCATATACACTTTTATTCTAATGTTCTAATCAATTAAGTCCTGTATATTTAATATTCATTTCTGTCAGGGTTGAATTTGGTCAAAGAGAAATGGATGTGTACTAACTAGTCAGGTATAACTGGAATCTTACTATAAAGTAAAAATTACTGTAGGCCTTCTAAGGAATTTATAATTCATTAAAATACATATAATAACACTAAAAAGCTAATTAATATATAATATTCTAGTTAAAAATTAGGCATATATGACTATATGCAATAGTGTGGAAAACAATTAGGCATGGAAATTATTGTTAGAGTTTATTATTTTTCAAAAGATAATGATAAAACACACCTGTAAATTTAATATAAGTATAAATTCATCAAATCTCAGGATGGTAAAACCTTAAATATACCATTTGTAACTGACATCATATATTCTCTTTCTTCTTCAGAGGAAAACCCTGAAGAACTATGGAAATTTCTTTTTTATTTTATTTTATTTATTTATTTTATTTATTTATTTATTTATTTATTTATTTATTTATTTATTGAGACGGAGTCTCGCTCTGTCACCCAGGCTGGAGTGCAGTGGCGGGATCTCTGCTCACCTCAAGCTCCGCCCCCCGGGTTCACGCCATTCTCCTGCCTCAGCCTCCCGAGTAGCTGGGACTACAGGCGCCTGCCACCACGCCCGGCTAATTTTTTTGTATTTTTAGTAGAGACGGGGTTTCACTGTGTTAGCCAGGATGGTCTCAAGCTCCTGACCTCGTGATCCGCCCGCCTCGGCCTCCCAAAGTGCTGGGATTACGGGTGTGAGCCACCGTGCCCGGCAGAACTATGGAAATTTCTAAGAAACAAAAACCCAAACAGTCCTTCTTATTCAGACTTCTTTGTAAAACCGACCAAAATAACTCTGTTTTTCTTAATTGCTTGAAGTGATACTCACATTCAATTCCACTAGTTGTCTCTAAGCAGTGTTATAACCAGAATAATTGGAGTCCCACCTGAAAGAAAAGATGGATAAATTTAACTACCTTAAAAAAAAAAAAAAAAAAACTGTATGGAAAGCAACTCCATAAACAAGTCAGAAACAACATTATTCACAAAGTTAAGGAATAAAGAACTAGGGGTCGGGGCCGGGGCCAGTTGCAGTGGCTCACGCCTGTAATCCCAGTACTTTGGGAGGCCAAGGCGGGCGGATCACCTAAGGTCGGGGGTTCGAGATCAGCCTGACCAACATGGAGAAACCTCGTCCCTACTAAAAATACAAAATTAGCCGGGCATGGTGGCACATGCCTACAATCCTAGCTACTCGGGAGGCTGAGGCAGGAGAATGGCTTGAAACTGGGAGGCAGAGGTTGTGGTGAGCCGAGATCATGCCACTGCACCCCAGCCTAGGCAACACGAGCAAAACTCCATCTCAAAAAAAAAAAGAACTTGTGGCCTGGGGGCCAGGCGCCGTGGCCCAGGCCTGTAATCCCAGCACTTTGGGAGGCCGAGGCGGGTGTATCACCTGAAGTCAGGAGTTCCAGACCAGCCTAATATGGTGAAACCCTGTCTCTAGAAAATACAATAAATTAGCCAGGCGTGGTGGCGCATGCGTATAATACCAGCTACTTGGGAGGCTGAGGCAGGAGAATCGCTTGAACCCAGGAGGTGGAGGTTTGCCGTGAGCCGATATTGTGCCATTGCACTCCAGCCTGGGCAAAAAGAGTGAAACCCTGTCTCAAAAAAAAAAAAAAAAAAAAAAAAAAAAAAGAACTGGGAAGATTACCTAATATCTTCAGGGCTCCTGTAAATCATAAGAAAAGACCAATAATGGAATAGAACAAGCGGTAAAGAGTATGAATGAGAGTCCAAAAAAGAAAAAGGAAAAAATACAAACAGTCCTAGACATAATAAAAGGTGTAAGGTATATGATATAGCTTATAATAGAAATTTAAACTAAAATCACATTGAAATACCATTGTTCGTTCATCAGATTGGTAGAAATTCAAAAGTCTTGATATACTCTGTGGCAATGCTGTTGGGAACTGAAACTCCCATCCATCGCTGGTAGGAGTATAGATTGGTGTAATAGTCTATAATGGACAATTTAGTTATATCTATTAATATGACAAATGTTCATACTGATTGACCTAGTAATCCACTTCTAGGAATTAATCCCACAGATATATTTTCACATGCAAAAAATTAATTATAAGGTTATTAATTATTGCAATGTTTGTAGTAATAAAAGACTGGAAATCATCCAAGTATTCATCAAAAAAGAGCTAGTTAAATATATATTCGTACACCGGAACATTATGCAAGGGTAAAATAAATGAGAAAACTCTCTGTACTGATGTGGAAAGATTTGCCAAGACAGATCTGAAAAAGGTGTGTAATAGTGTGGAAAGGAGGATTAAGCAAATAAATGCCTATTTTAAAATTTATGCATAAAAAACTGACAGAGCATGTAAGGAACTAATAGAAATGACCATCTACTTTTAGAAGTGAGGAGGAGGGAGGCTAGAGAGATGGGGGTGGAGGCAGAAGTAGCAGCATGGCTTCTGCATACCTGCTTGTGTATATATCTTTTCAGTTTTTGAGCCATGTGGATGTGACTTATGCAATAATTAAATAATTAAAAAGAAGAATAGCATGTGCTAGGTCCAGAAGCCAGGGAGAACAGGGATATCTGGAGGAATTTCAGGGGTCAGATTGACAGGTGTGCAGAATGTGAAGGTGGAGCGGTAAGAGATGAGATGAAAAGACCCATTTTAATTATCATTGAAAACAACTATTTTTCTTTTTCTAACATTTATTGAGAACTTAACTAATAGCCAGGCCCTGTGCTTTTATGTACATTTCCTCATTTAATCCTCATAACAGTTCAGTAAGGCTGCAGCTGTTATTACAATCATTTTATAAGTGAAGGAACAGAGAGGTTAAGTAATTTTCTTAAGGGTGCACAGCAGTTGGCCACTGGTGGAATCAGTATGCACAACCCGTCATGACCCTGTGTTCATGCTCTTAACTTTCGTACAATTCTGCTTGTTCAAGGGAACGTACATCCAACAGAGGGAGGTGGGGTGAGGGGCAAGAGTTTCTATCTTTCTACACAGTGAATTTTATTAATTCTGTAGAGCTCATCTTACAGGACTAACAAGTATGGCTGCCCCCAAATCTGTGACTAGCCAAGATTATTTTTAGATATTTCCCATTCTTATGACCTATCCACCACTTTGGCACCCATCTTCTTCCAAGACTATCTCAGTATCTGGCTCGCTACCTTTGACCATAATAAACATTTGAATAACGAACCAAGTTTATGAAGTATCATGGGCATGACAAATTAGTTTAAGAAACATTCATTCAGTAAATTTTGAACCCCTATAGTATTCCAGGCACACAGATTCAAAGATAAACATGAGCAAAGCAGCCTCTCTGGTGTTCCCATCTGGTGAAGAAGGCTGACATGTCAGCAAAAATCCATATTTAACCTACGTTCTCTTATATTGGTTAGTGTTACCTAGATTTGCCTAAGCATTAAAATCACTTGAGACACTTAAAAAAAAAAGGCAACAACATAAAAACCCTACAGTTTCTTGGGCCCTACTGCCGACCACTTGAATAAGAATTTCTTGGGGATGGTCCTGGGAGTGTGTATTTTTAACAAGTGCCCATGAGAGTCTTAAATTAGGTAAGTTTGGGAAATGAGATATCAGTAGAAACAGGATACTGTGGGGTCAGAGGAGGAAGTTGCTCAGTCTGTCTGTAGGTGGGAAGATTAGCCAAAGCCTCACAGCAATGTTTAGGCCACACTTAATGAGTGGGTAAGCACCGAAGGAGAAAGGACTTTCCAAGCAAGGAGAATTTTAAAAATTAGCAAGGTATGGTCGGTGCACACATGTAGTCGCAGCTACTTGGAAGACCGATGTGGGAAGATCACTTGAGTTCAGTGAGCCATGAACATGCCGCTGCACTGCAGCCTGTGTGACAGAGTAAGCAAGACCCTGTCTCTAAAAAAAATAAAATTAAAGGGAATTTTACTGTACTGGCAAAGAAGAGAATGGCTTCATGGAAGAGAGACAGGGAGTCCAGTTCAAAGCCTGTCAGGAAGATTTCTGGGAGCAATTAGCTAACTAACAGTGATGGAATGGAGTTTAGCTGAAATTTACAAGACTTGATGGATTAATTTTTTTAATGAAGGAGACAAGCAATAGGATGGCTCCTAGCTTAGAAAATGGAGAGAAGTGTGGGTCATTGCTAGTGATGAGGAATATGGGAAGAGGAGCAAAGGGTGGTGATAGGAAGATGAATTCCATCTTGATCCTGCTGAGTTTCAGTGGCTCTGGGGGGAATCATACCTACTAGGCATTTGGATATCTGCAGATAGAGATTTGGGAGCCCACAGCATATGGATGATAGACAAAGCCTTGGAAGCAGGTGTGAATCACTGAGGGGTGTAGGGAGGAAGAGTAAAAGAGTGCTGAAGGCAGAGCTATGGATCCCTGACCCTAAAGAGAGATAGACGAAGAGAGGAATATGGCAAGGAGTCTATGGAAGAGTGGTGAGAAGACAGAAAAACTCTGAGAGAGAACATTATCTTGGAAGCTGAAGAAAGAGGGAGTTTTCCAGAAAAGAGTGGTCAATGGGAAGAAATGGAAGAGAGATGCTGTTTTAGAGATTATTGGCTGCTTGTTGTTTCTGCTTCTAATGCCTTGGTTTGCCAAATCCAGTCCAGATTCTACATGAATCTCCAGTTAAATGGTCAACCATATAACTGACAAGTTGTCTGATTTTATACAGCTTAAATTCCTAAGAGAATCTAATGGGTTCATCCTGTGTGTTGATTTCACTTGGGTCAACCTAGTGCAGTAAGCCATTTTATAGGGAGGGTAGCCCTTGAGGTTGAGTCTGTAGCTGTGGCTGAGCAGATCACTGAGTGTGCAGGGGAAAGAGGATAAACACTGAAGATCTTGCCAATAATCATCATAACAACCCCCAATGTTGATTAGGCACTGTTTTAAACACCTTACATGTGGTAATTCATTTAATCTGTTTGAATATAATGGTGAGCACGGAAGTCATATTACAGTGAATTGAGTCCTCTACTACTAATAATGACAGTAAGTCTCTAGAAAGGTGTTAATCTGACTCTTCCAAAGATGTCCTTTGCTTTGCTCTCCCTTAAAGGGGCAGAATCCTTCCCTGGGTCCACTTTTGATGACTGGGTGGGAGACTGTGCCTTCTGATCAAGTTTCCTGAGTTCTTTTAATTGAATCATCAGAATATCACACATAAAATGAGGCCTTGAGCCAGGCTGGCATGGCCACACTAAAGTCCTGTGATTCTGTTTACCTGAGAGCATGATGAGTTTATTGGTCTTTCTTAGCCTTAGGAATCTGCCTTTCCAGTGCATGGTGTTTAGACAGAGTAGCAGCCGAATGAATTTTGAATTTAATTGTTCCCCAGCAGAGAGTGAACAACCTTTGCATATGCCAGCTTTTTTATGTAGACTTTTCAGAATGGTGATTTCAGGTCATTTCCAACTGAAGGACCCTTTCAGTTCATAATAATACATATTTTAATTAGCTATCTTTGGATTGTTTATATTTGTGGAGGAAGAAGCAGTGGAATAACCTACCTGAGAATGTTATCAGAGCATGTGGCTCGTTTGACATACAAAAGCACTGTATTAAATAAGTGTCCAGTTGCGGTCGTTTATTTAGATTTAGTTGATAACTTGGATTTCAGCACTAACTGAAATGCATTGGTTCACATTAGCTTAATCAATTCTCATAGAATATGGAGAGCTCACCAGAACTATAATTACAATAACACATAATTATTTGATGCTGATTTCAAAGGATATTTTACAAATGCATTTGTGAATGAGAGTTTGTTCTTTTAAACGTTTGGACTGCTTTGGCTTTTTCTGTGGTGGGGCCTATAAGAAGACAGGTCACAGCAGGTCTCACTTAAAGAAATCTTTAACACAGAACATAAAAGTGACTGTAACTAAAGTTTGGAACATGTCATTTTATTGAGTACTGACACTAGAGGAGTTTGTTTAAGGATATTCACATCAGTTAACAAATCAACAAAACATTTATTAAACTTCTGTTACTCATTCAACAAATACGTAATGAATACCTACTATAAGTCCAAGTATTCCACATCATCTCTTTTCATCCTTGCAAACATTAGCAGGAACTATAATCCCACAATTTTATGAGCTTTAGAGAGGTCAGGCTTAGCTTGCTCAAGGTTCTAGTGGAGGCAGAATTTGAACTGCTTCTAAACTGTCCAACATTAAAATCTATATTACTTCCTCTTAGCTGGATCTTATCAGGAAATCAAAGCTGTATAAGCTATGGCCCCTTCTGTGTGGGGTTGACAATGACATCTAAAACATCAGACTTAAGTCTATAAATCTAGAAAACATAAGGCATAAGTCTACACCACCCAGGCAAAGTGCCACAGGATCTCATAGCTACAGGAGTTTAGGAAAGAAGCATCAAGGAAGGCAGCCAGCGCCCATGGGGTTTGTGCTGCTTGGAGAACAGGTGGTATGTGGATAGTTGAGGACATGGAGAGATGATTCCAGTGGGAAGAGCTGAATGAGAAAAGGTGCAAAAGCAGAATGACCAAGCTGTGTCCAGGAAATCATAAACAGACCTGCTGCTGAGAACAAAAGTTCTGTTATCTGAGAGTAGAAAATATGGCTGAAAGGTCAATGGAACCGGCTTAGTGGAGGGCCTTAAGTTCCAAGCTAAGAATTAGGACTTTGTTCTGTGGTTTATAGGAAGCCATTACAAGTTTTGGATATAAAAGTAACATGATTTAAGGGTGTTTTAGAAAATTAACCTGATTGTCAACTGGAAAAAGAAGTGATAGAGCTGGAAATCAGTAAAGGGGCTCTGGGCCAGGCAGGGAAATGATGTGATGGCTGCTTTACAACCTTGAGGAAACCCAGAAGGAGTAGGGTTCATGGGGGACTGTGTTCAGGAACAGGTCCAAAAAGTTAGGCCAGGCCAAGGGGGATATTTATGCACAGCAGTGGAGGGCAGGGTAGCTAGAAGGAAAGCATAGTCACAAAGAGAGGCAAAGGCCAGGGCTGGAGAATCAGTTCATAGCATCAGGAGGGTCTAAGGAGTGAAATGCAACAATGTCTTAGTCCATGCAGGCTGCTATCGCAAAATACCATATCCTGGTGGCCTATAAACAACAGAAAGTTATTTCTTGCAGGTCTGGAGGCTGAGAAGTCCAAGAGCAAAGAACTTACAGATTCAGTGTCTGGTGAGGGCTGCCTTCTTGCTATAAGCTCACATGGAGGAAAAGGGCCAGGTGGCTCTGTGGGGCCTCTTCATAAGAGCACTAATTCCATTCATCAGGGCTCCTCCCTCATGATCTAATTACCTGCCAAAGGCCCAAACCAATCCTATCACATTAGGTATTATGTTTTTCACAAGCGAATATAAAGGGCAAAGGGAACAAAAAATAATTAGACCATAGCAGCCTGTACATAAAAAATGAGCAGGTTAGGGGGCAAAAGGCAAGGGGAGGACCCGCAACAAATTCTGCTACAGAATGCGACACAAACTGAGGCACCTGGGTCAGGACCAAGGCTGAACATCATTTGGCAGCCAGCTTACCGCCTACTGTGGGATAAGCCTGAAGGCTGAAGTGGAAGTTACAGGAACCAAGACATGAAGGGTCTAAGTCAGAATGCTGACAGTGGAAATTGCAAGGAAGTTCTTATGTGATAGAGATCATGAAGAAAGACTCAACAGGATGTGTTGATACATAATTAGATCAATGATACATAATTAGAGAGGAAGGAGAGCAGTAGGTGCTATAAGCCCTCGTCATCATTTTAAGAGCAAGCCATGTTCCAAGGGTAAATTTGGAAACTAGTTATTTGGGCTTTGGAAAAGTTTTGTCACGAAGAGCCCTTTTCCGTAAGGAGATGCTTTTTAAAAATATCAGTCTCACAGGTCAGGAGTATTGCTACCCCCAGGATAGCCATGAAATCTAAACTTCCCCTGGCCTCACTGTCTTTCCACCTGCTATCTCCATCCAAATCTGGCTTCACATGATGGCTTTTGGGTCCAGGTGTGAAGATCTGTGAGCATCTTTGGGTGTGGAAACCCCTCTCCTGAGGTCCTGGGGAATAGCTCCACATGCATATACACTCCCAACTTCAACTATGAAATTCTCCATCTTGGGTCCATTCTAGGGAAGGATGCAATTTCAGGATTATTTGGTCCAAAAATATTTGCTGTTTTACCCTGCAATATTCTCTGTCTAATTGCTTCTCTTCCATTGTCCTGTTTCTGAAGCAAAAAACATAGCTCTTTTGAGTATTTGCCCTTCTGTGGAGTTTCAAACCTCCTTCTTCTTCTTTCTCTCTATTTCCTGGGCTCTCTCTATATGGAAAATTAAAGGCTATGTATGTTATAATAGGAGGCTTGAGGATATACAGAGGGCTGAATGAAAATTAATCTCACCTCCACTTTGGAGAGACAAAAGGGACTCAGAAGAGAACACTGCTAGGTCTCACTGGCTTTCTCTTAAACCAGAATCTCACTTGTGATATTTTTAAATGTTGTCCATAAATATCATAGATATGCCCATACTTGTTATATGCACACCCAGCTGCTACCAGTGTCTTGTCCATTAATTTTTCTGTTTTTTTCCTGCTTTATTTCATGATATGCGTATGAAAGGATTTCTCATATAACTCCAAGCAATTTTAACCCTTAAATTAAAAGTAAAATAATAAAGTTAGCTATTTTAAGAAATGTGATCAGGAAGGATAAAGAATCCAGCAATGCAGAAACTGAAGTGATTATGAAATGTTTAGGTTTTCCTGATTTTGTTTGTTGCTAAATCTTACTAAAATGCACTTTTTAAAACAATTAGACTTTTTATTTTTTTAGGAGTTTTGGTTTTACAGAAAAGTTGAGAAGATGGTGCATTGAGTTCCCATGGACCCTGACACCTAGTTTACTCTATTAGTAACTTTCACATTAGTGTGGTACATCTGTTACAATGAATGAACCAAATATACATTGTCATTAACTGAAGTCCGTACTTTCTTTAGATTTCCTTAATTTTCACCTAATATTTTTCTGTTCAAGGATCCTATCCCATGTTACATTTAGTTTTGTCTTCTTAGGTTCCTCTTGGCAGTGACAATTTCTCAGACTTTCCTTGGTTTTGATGACCTTGACAGTTTTGAGAAATACAGGTCAGACACTTTGTAGAATGCCCTTCTTGGAGTTTGTGTGGTGTTTTCTGGTGATTAGAATAGGCAAAAAACTAACATGGTTATGGCAAATAGGAAGGTCAGGCAGGCTCAGGGCTGCAGTCAACCTAGTGTGCGTCCTGGCCGATTGGCAACCCCTAACAACTGTCTCTGTGACAGCAAGGGGCAATGAGGGGTCGGGGCTTCCACCCTGGCACCTGGGTTCACTCGATCCTGCATTGCACCCACTGTGGAGAGGTGAAGTTCCAACTCAGCCAGATGCAGACCCCTGACCTGGAGGGCACCAAGGAGGGTGCCAAGGAGAGGTGGCTCACCTGTGCTCTGGGAGCGAGGAGCTGTCGTCAGGGTGTGTCCAGGGTTGATTACATAGAATTGTACCAGCTGGAGACTGGAGCCAGAGGAAGAGCCGCCTCAAGCAATTTCACTAAGAGGCGGCAGTCCAAGGAAAATAAGGCAGATTCCAGAGCATATGAGCAGAACCAAGATGGAAAGCACAGAACATATGATTATGATTCCAAGTGAAAGATGCAGCCAAAGCTCTCCAGTGTCATAAACCTGTTCCTTCCTGCAGGGTATCTGAAAAAGCCAGGGCAGGGTGGTTTATCATCCAATGGAAACTCCGTAGTCTCTTCTCTTCCAGATAATGCCTTGTTTGTAACCACTGCACAGACCTCTGGATTGACATCTAACGTATGTGGTAGATAGAGGACCAGAAGTATACAAGACCTGTAACAGCATGCACAGTCCCATGAGGAGAGGGGCTTCTTTACTTTTCTTGGCAAACATTTGAATGATGCTTGCAAACTGTTTGAATTTGCCCTCTAGGGTTTTCCAACAATTCGCATGTTTTTCAGATGTTTTAGGAAAAAATTAAATACTGTAAAAAGTCACGCGGAATTTTTTTAAAAAGATGCCGTAAGTATGACCTCCATCTGTTTTTTTCTTTGTCATTGTTCTTGCAATTTTTTCACACTATTCAAATTCTTATCTCTTTGACATTAGTCTGTGGTTTATATCCTACTAGTGGCTTCTAAAAGTCAAATCAACTTTGTTGTGTGTATGTTTTCCCCTTAAAGTGTTTTCTCATTTACAGCATTAACCTATCCAACATAACCTTCTGTAGCAGGAATTGAAGAAAATGATAATTTTTGGTTTTAAAGAAATTCTACTATAGCTTTTTTTTTTGGTCTGATCACAATTTTAATTCATACATTTCAGATTTGGATCATTTTTGTGTTGCCCAGTAACTTCGACAAATGATTTAATTTGCTCTTTTCAGGAGTTTCTCAAATCATTTCTGTCCATTTTCACAACTGATATTTTGTCACTGTCTACCTGATATGGTTATTTCCCTTATAACTCAAGAGTAGTTTAACACAAAGTATAATCCTATAGTGTTGGAGGCTTCCGGGAGGCATTGTTTGCATGATAAGTAAACGCATATTGTGAAACTGTATTCCTGGGATTGGATTTAGCATGATCTGTTGTTGGCTCCCTTTATTCACAATCTCTCTTTACACAAAATACTTACGAATGATATTTTCCTTAGTGTTAAATCCCTTTTAAAACATGTTATCTCATGGAGGTGCACATCTGTAGTCATAGCTACTGGGGAAGCTGAGGCAGGAGGATTGCTTGAGCCCAAGAGTTCGAGTCCAGCTTGGGCAACATAGCAAGACCTCATTTCTAAAAAATAATCAAAAACAACAATAAAACCCCTACGTTATGAAATTTTAATTTAGTGACGCTTATTCAGTTAAGACTTTCCTATCTACCAATAACCATAGCATTGGAATTGAACCTTAAATGTCCAGTGGGTGGTGACTGCATCAAAGTTGAATAAGACAGCCTTCTTGCTGTTCAGCTGTTTAGATAACTTACGAATATTGTTAGGGCAGCTTTCTTTGAGAGGTTGCCATTTGTCATATCAATTTCCAAAAGCTGTTATACCTTCATGGACATTTATTCTCCGAATGATATTTAAATGCCAACACAAATTATTACCACATGATCAAGTGAAATGGACTATACTTTAAAGATTATCAGTGTAGAGCTTACTGCGTTTCATTATATATCTTAAAGGGATTCATTGCCTTAAATATTTGCTCTCAAGATGTCAAGGTTAACATATATATTTTTTTGGAGTCAAAGTTTCACTCTATTACCCAGGCTGGAGTGCAATGGTGCGTTCATGGCTCACTGCAGCCTCCTGGGCTCGAGGGGTCCTTTTACCTCAGCCTCCCCAGTTGCTGGGATTATAGGCATGAGTTGCCATCCCTGGCTAATAGTATTTTCTTATTTGTTGGTTTCATTTGGTTATTGTTCTGTTGGTTGTAACTTGTTTTACAGGACTCACTTGTGTCCACGCATCTGTGATCCCTTTGAACCTTAAGAATCAAACCATTGTCTGGGAGTGGTGGCTCATGCCTGTAATCCCAGCACTTTGGGAGGCTGAGGTGGGCCAATCACGAGGTCAAGAAAGTGAGACCATCCTGGCCAACATGGTGAAACCCCACCTCTACTAAAAATACAAAAATTAGCTGGGCGTGGTGGTGTGCGCCTGTAATCCCAGCTACTCGGGAGGCTGAGGCAGGAGAATCACTTGAACCTGGGATGCAGAGGTTTTGGTGAGCCGAGATCATGCCACTAAAAAAAAAAAGAATCAAACTATTTTGGCCTCTCCATTTTCTGGTTGAGAAATTCTTTATATTTTAAATATATATTTATTTCCAAATTTAATATTGAAAACTAGAATATAGAGAAGAGAAGGAAAATAGTTACCTAAAATGACCTAACCCTCAAGATGATTATTATTACCATTAGCATTTTTCCATGATTTTCCAGACTTTTTTCTATATAGCCTTATACATATAAATACATATATTTTAACAACGAGATTAATGTTAACTCACTCTGTAAGCTGTTTTCTTACCTATTAATCATATGGATGTACCATAATCTAGTTAATTGATGGACATTTTTATTGTTTCTGATTTCACTATTTTAGATAATATTGCTATGAACATCCTTGGATAATGATTCATTTTTCTGTATTATAATGTTGAGATTATTTGAGAATCAGAGAAACTGGCAGAGAAAATTATAGTGAGTCATTGTATGTTCGCAACAAAACTTGCGTAATTTCATTTCCATGAGAGAATGTGGAATGAACTAAAATGGAAACTTTTCTTTTAAAGAATGAGCTTTTTGTCTGGGTGTAGTGGTTCATGCCTGTAATCCCAGCACTTTGGGATGTTGAGGCAGGAGAATCACTTGAGTCTAGGAGTTCTAGACCAGCCCAGGTAACATGGCAGTTGCTGTACACTACAAAAGAATACAAAAATTAGCCAGCCACAGTGGCTTGTGCCTGTAGTCCCAGCTACTGAGGAGGCTGTGGTGGGAGGATCGCTTGAGCTGGAGACGTGGAGGCGGCAGTGAGCCAGGATCACACCACTGCACCGCAGCCTGGGTGACAGAGTGAGACCCTGTCTCAAAAAAAAAAAAAAAAAAAAAGAAAAAAGAATGAATTTTATATTTTTGAAATTTTAAAACACGTTAGAAAAACAACTATCAGAACCATAGATGTCTACACTAAAAGTAGAAAAGTTAATTATAACTACATAAGAATTCTAGAAATAGTTTCAACCTATCAAAAGATATCCAAAGTAAGGGAAATAAATTATAATATATTTGAGATTGCTGGATGTAATGATGGAAAGGAAATAAAATCGATCCATGTAAGCACATAATAAATTATAATAATTTCATATTTTAAAAATTGGTACAGTTTGATTGTATCGAGTTAGCTAGAAGTTTGAAGAGTATTTTTGGCCCAGGTATGTATGATTAATGATCAAATGGAAGACACCAACAACAGGAATATTTCTGTATATTCATAAAATACTCTTTAATATGATATAATAGATATAATGTGATATATAATAAAGTACATACCAAAAGGGGAGCAAGTGAACAAAAAGTATCTATTATTATATAATTAATAAAAATGTTATGATACAAAGCATAGAAAAAAGAGCACCAAAATATGTTTTTATTTATATAATAATTTTCTTTCTTTTTTTCTTTTTCTTTCTTTCTTCCTTCCTTTTCCCTCTTCCTTCCTTCCTTCATTCCTTTCTTTCTTTCTTTCTTTCTTTCTTTTTCTTTCTTTCTTTCTTTCTTTCAGACAAAGTCTCACTCCATTGCCAAGGCTGCAGTTCAGTAGTGTGATAAGGGCTCACTGCACCCTTGACCTCCTGGGCTCAAGCAATCTCCTCCCACCTCAGTTCCCTGCATAACTGGGACTATAGGCACGTGCCACCACACCCGGCTAATTTTTAAATTTTTTTCTAGAGATAGTATCTCACTATGTTCCCCAGGCTGGTTCCTATCTCCTGGACTCAAGCGATTCTCTTACCTTGACCTCTTAAAGTGCTGGGATTATAGGCGTGAGTCACCGCACCCAGCCCAAAACATAGTTTTAAAAAGTGGATGAGATCATTGTCCAGATTGTAGTTAATTAATATCAAAGAGGCAAACACACGAATGGCCTAAGTAACTTATTACACAGAAAAAGGCATATTCTTACCAAAATAAGTACAAATCAACCTGGGGGAAGAAACAGTAAAAATACAAACACAAAAAAGTCATTGAATATTTAGAAGTGGGTATATCGTGGTAGCCTGGTAACCTGGTTTTGTCACTTGGAAAATGAACTGGCAGTATACAATGAGACCTACAAAATAGTTTATAAGTTTTGATACTCACTAATTTCACTTTGGGTTGTATATCCAAAAGAACTAATCTGAAAGGAATAAATATATCATTGTGAAACATTTGAAGCTACTCATGTTAAGTAATGAAGATGAAGTCAGAATGATTTTTAAATTGTTTACATTATAGTGTAGTATGAAAAGCCTTATTATATATTATCTCCTTCAATCCTCAGGGAGGAAGCTGTGACAAAGAGCTCACATAACTGGGACTGGAAACTAGGAGTCCTGTCTATGCAGGAATAAGACCCAGACTTAAACCTGGCTACATCCTGTGTCTTCTGGCTGTGGGACTTTAGCCGCCTTCCCAATATCTCTGAGCAGTAGTTTTCAGATCTGTAAATGAATCACAATGCTCAGTCTCTATAGCTCCCAGGTTTTGAGCAATAAATGAGATAACGTACGTGGAAGTGGAGCTTCTACCATGGGCCTGATAGGGCAATCACTGGTGTTACAACTTTCTGAAAATAGGTCTTTAAATGAATCTTCAAACTGCACACTGAGGAGCGGGAAGATTTGGAACACATTTAATCAGCAAGGGAGCAATGAAAGCAGAGACCAGTGGCAATGAGGGCCAAGTTAAAACAGGGCGGAGTGGAGTTGTAATGAGAGAAGTAAAGTGGATTTGTTTGTACTGCCTGGGAAGGAGTAGGGTGCAGAGGGGATTCAAGGGCACGTGCTTTGTTTTTTTAATTGAGACTATGAACATCTCAGGAAAAAGCTTTGGGCTTTGGTAAACTCCACCAGACACCTGGTTTAGGGCTTTTTCATTCCCCAAGACTCCTCCTCCCTTCCATGACACTCCTCCCTGTGACACATGCTTGGATTTGGCTCTTGAAATGCCCCGCCCCACCATGAAACCATCTAGTCTTTTCCCCAGGTTACTTCTCTTGTAGTCATGCAAAATCAAGGCTGAGGCTCTCTCTCAGGACCCTCGGCACGTCACTTGAGTTCTAGGAGCCAATTTGGCAGTCCCCTTTCTGTGCCGCCAATGGGAGTGAGGGGTGGGCCTGGCAGAGACACACATGCCACCCTGGGCTTTGTGACAAGGCCTGGACTCTAATGGGTCAAACCCAGGGCAAAGGCCATCCTCCATCTAGGTAACGAAGTGTTCATGACTCTGTGACAGCCAGGACAAGGGCAGTAAGTTTGCAGTAGAATGACACTGCAAATTGGTGGACCTTAGTGTAGGGTACGTCCTGGCTGCACTTTAATAATCAGAGCAGCAATAATGACAACAACATTGCGTGTGTGCGTGTGTGTGTGTGTAAAACTGGTGCAGTCCTATCCACTGTCTGATTCGATCATGAGTGCCACATCCTCCCCAGACTTGGGTTAGAGTGAACCCAGATCCCCAGAACCCTTT